>NC_071106.1:22292500-22500000 GCF_024256425.1 Clarias gariepinus
CTGAGGCCAGATGCAGTATTGTGGTCTGAAGAGGCAAAAAACATCATCATTATTGAACTTACAGTCCCATGGAAAGAGGGTTGTGAGCACGTGTTTGAGAGAAAGAGCGCCAAATACCAGGATCTCTTGCAGGACTGTAAGGCGAAAGGTTGGCAGGCATGGCTATTCCCAGTCGAGGTCGGCTGTAGAGGATTCCCTGCCCAGTCAGTATGGAGGATGCTTACAGCCATTGGGGTGATGGGGAGGGAGAGAAAGATGACAGTCCGCAGGATGGGGGAGGCTGCTGGTTGCTGGGCTTCTTGCTGGTTATCGAGCAGGAGAGAGGAGTTTAGCTGGCAGCCAGGAGCAGTTGATGGGCAGTGATTCTGGCCACCACTGCTGACCCACAAATGTTGAGGGTATTGCGGTTTAGGGTTGAAACACCCAATGATCATTGGATACCACCTAATGACATCAACTCCTCCCGGCTAACGTAACATTTACTGAAGGATGTAGGAGAATAAAGAAGAAACATCTTTGGATGTAATTGGAATCAGAATATACACTCAACAAAAATATAAAGGCAACACCTTTGTTTCTGCTCCGATTTTTCATGAGATGGACTTAAAGATCTAAAATTCATTCCAGATACACAATATTACAATTTCTATCAAACATTGTTCACAAATCAGGTTTATATTTTTGTTGAGTGTGTAGGATTATTAGGAACACCTGTTAAATTTTTTATTAATGCATTTATCTAATCAATCAATCAATCAATCACATGGCAGTTGCTTCAATGCATTTAGGGGTGTGGTCCTGAACTCCAAACTGAATGTCAGAATGGGAAAGAAAGGTGATTTAAGCAATTTTTGGCAAAATTGGCATGGTTGTTGGTGTAATGGTTAACCCCTAGAGGGCGCCAAAGCGTCTAGTTTGTGTTCTTTTCTGTTAGTAGTTTTGTTTAGGTTGGACTTCGTGTCCCAGACTGCACCTCGGTCAGGTGATGTAAGGATTCACCTGAACCGAGGAAAGGCAATTAAGTTTATAATAAATAGCCTGACTGGAGTCAGGCATCTAGCTTTTGTTGTAGATTTATGTCGGCGTTGATTTATGTATTGCTTAATAAAAGCCATTATTAAAACGCCAGCTCGCCTCCTGCACTTATGCCACAACCACGCAGACACCGATTTAGGAATCATGACAGTTGGTGCCAGATGGGCCGGTCTGAGTATTTCACAATCTGCCCAGGTACTGGGATTTTCAAGCACAACCATTTCTAGGGTTTACAAAGAATGGTGTGAAAAGGGAAAAACATCCAGTATGCGGCAGTCCTGGGGGCGAAAATGCCTTGTTAATGCTAGAGGTCAGAGGAGAATAGGCCGACTGATTCAAGCTGATAGAAGAGTAACTTTGACTGAAATAACCACTCGTTAAAATCAAGGTATGCAGCAAAGCATTTGTAAAGCCACAACACGCACAACCTTGAGGCGGATGGGCTACAACAGCAGAAGACTTCACTGGGTACCACTCATCTCCACTACAAATAGAAAAAAAAAAAAGCTACAATTTACACAAGCTCACCAAAATTGGACATTTGGAAAAATGTTGCCTGGTCTGATAAGTCTCGATTTCTGTTGAGACATTTAAATGGTAGAGCCAGAATTTGGCGTAAATAGAATGAGAACATGGATCCATCATGCCTTGTTACCTATGTGCAGGCTGGTGGGAGTGGTGTAATGGTGTGGGAGATGTTTTCTTGGGCCACTTTAGGCCTCTTAGTGCCAATTGGGCATCAGGGCTACCTGAGCATTGTTTCTGACCATGTCCATCCCTTAGTCCAACCATGTACCCATCCTCTAAAAGCTACTTCCAGCAGGATAATGCACCATGTCACAAAGCTCGAATCATTTCAAATTGGTTTCTTGGACATGAAAATAAGTTAACTGTTCTAAAATGCCCCCCACAGACACCAGATCTCAACCCAATAGAGTATCTTTGGGATGTGGTGGAACGGGAGCTTTGTGCCCTGGATGTGGCCCTGGATCAACTGCAAGATGCTATCCTATCAATATGGGCCAACATTTCTAAACAATGCTTTCAGCACCTTGTTGAATCAATGTCATGTAGAATTAAGGCAGTTCTTAATGCGAAAGGGGGTCAAACACCGTATTAGTATGGTGTTCCTAATAATCCTTTAGGTGAGTGTATATGATTCCGTAAAATATCGACAATTCGTCATTTATTCCCGCGTTGATAATCAGTGATATTTTGTAGGGAAATTTAAGAGATTTAGCTCTACTTAATTTTATATAGTTTTGAGAAAATTCATTTAGTTCATTCATGCTTTTTTTTATTTTTAACTTTTATTTGTATATTTTTATTTTATTCTTCCCTAGTTAAACTTACCCTTTATTTTAATATTCATATTTATTACCTATTCATATTCTTAGGTCACGAGCAGTTGTCTAAGCATTTCACTGCATATCGCACTGTGTATGACTGTGTATGTGACAAATAAAGTTTGAATTTGAATTTGAAGCTTCTGAACATCTCGGATGGAGCAGGAGCAGTAATTTAGTTCTGAACTCGCTTCCATGAAATTATCGCTAAGACAATATTGAATTTAAATAAATCAGATCCACCACATCAGATAATAAACTATGCTATGTCATAACCAAAGCAAACGCCACGATTATGCCTCATTTCGTTTAGTGTTGCTAGGCAACAGACCGCGCGCGTAAGCGGCGGGAAGGTAGTTCACTTGGCTGCGGTGTATTATAACCTGGAATGTTTCACTGCTTATGCTCACATAAGAATCATGTAATAAAAGCGAAGGAAATGTGGAAGTGATGTGTGGCCACTCAATGAGAACTAAACCAAAGATTTCTGTAACTACACTGAGTGTAACATCTACATAGTGACACTAAACAGCTGAACAACTTCACTTTTCCGTTTACCTCTGAGAAAAAAAAGCTGTATTTTGTTTGTTTACATTTAAAATTTTTATAACAATACAAGAAGTATGCTCGCGCACACACACACCTCCCCTGAGCCCTCAGTAAACATCCAATCACCATCTGTATGCAAATGAGTCAAGACGTAGCCTAACAGTGTCGTGTCGCATTTCAGCGGTCACAGAGTGGAAAGACTTTGAAGAAATTGCAGCATTTTTTCAGTTACAACAAGCACAGCAATGAGTCCAGGCCCGCTGAATTCGACAGACTGAAGACAAATTACCATTGTCTGACAGACCCCCTATGTAAAGCCTATAGTAAAAGCCTAAGTAAATGAATTTAGTCAACTTTACCTTGTGCTTTCTAATATAGGATTATTATAAACTAAATCTAAGCTAAGCATTACATTTTTAAGTTCTTGGCCTGTTGGCAGGAATCCACTATAGTAAAAGCCTATAGTAAATTTGACTATATTCATCTACTTAGAACTTTTAATTTACTATAAAAAACAAAACAAAAAAACTAAATATAAAAAAACACATATTATGATTTGTTCTATAGCCCATCTGCTTTAACTTAGGGTTTTTTTATTCATAAGACAACCTTTCAGTTTTGTAAATATTTAGATTAGATTTCTAGCAGATGCCATAAGTTTTGTTCACTGAATTAACATTCCAAGCATGGCTTTGTTGTGTTCTTTGTGCATTTGCCACAGACAAGCCGCTTACAGGTCTGGCAGATATAAGAGGTTTTGTTCCCTGCACATCTGCCAATTTGAAACTGCCTCCTTTTCGCAGGTGGAGAAAGAGTTTCAGGTCTGCTGCCTTTGCCATTTTTCTGGTGCGCACATATCTCCTTAACCAACTCCAGAATAAATCTCCTCCTGCTTATGCTCACATTTATGCACTGTTTATATGGAATATGTGCATTAATTGCTGTCAGGTCTAGGAGGTTGTAAAACACAGCCACAGCCCAGCGCCGGGTGCCTCCCATTACTGAATACAGCTGCGCCATTTGATCCATGCCAACATCAATGCCAATTTAGTGCACTTTACATTACATTTTTTTTCACATTACAGACACATAATTTTTTCTTTCGTTTTGCCTGTTAAATCCTGAGTGTGGCCTTTCCAGCCTTCAACAACCTGGTTGAATATCGGTCAGACTGTGCCTGTGTACAAGGGGGCATTTCTCATCTGATTTTATTTATTGTGCCAACAATGGTGGTTTCTTAATCTTTCCCCACATTTTCTGTGTCAATCAAACACAGTAGATTGCTTAATGGGCTTGTAATATTGCCCTTGGCATAAGGCGAGGGCCCTGGGGTTTCTTTCATTATATAGCACTCCAGCGCTGTCCCCCGAGGGTTTTCACCCTTTTGTCCAACCCATACTGTGCCATCTCTTGCCTCTTGAAATGAGTCCCCTGCACAATTAATTTCAGAGTCTGATTCTGAATCAGATTCAACATTCAGATTTAATTCTCTTTCACCCTCTTGCTCATCTGCTCCATCTGACACCTCATATTGCTCGCCCTCCAATTCCATCTCATCAATATTATTATTAAAGTTACTCTTTTATTTATTGTCTACAAGGGCACTAACTGCACAGAACAAACTGTTATCTTTTTGTACTGTTATAAAATTTCTAAAGATAAACAAACAAAATACAGATTTTTTTTCTTAGAGGTAAACAGAAAAGTGAAGTTGTTCAGCTGTTTAGTGTCACTATGTCATAAACAGTGAAACATATATATATCTCCTTAATTCAGATTTTATCAATCAACGACATAACGTTTATCTTAGCTGGATGTTCTATTTCTAAAAAACGTTTAACCTAAAGCAATACTTATCACACTGTAACTAGAATATTTACAAAACTTATAGGTTGTCTTATGAATAAAAAAAAACTAAGTTAAAGCAGATATTTTTTTTTTTATATATTTTCTTTGTTATTTTTTATAGTAACTTAAAAGCTCTAAGTAGATGAATATAGTCAACTATAGGCTTTAACTATAGTGGATTACTGCCAACAGGACAAGAACCTAAAAATGTAATGCTTAGCTTAGATTTGGTTTATAATAATCTTATAGTAGAAAACACAAAGTAAAGTTGACTATATTGATTTACTTAGGCTTTTACTATAGGCTTTACATAGGGGTCTGTCAGACAACGGTAATTTGTCTTTAGTCTGTCGAATTCAGCAGGCGTGAACTCATTGCTGTGCTTGTTGTAACTTAAAAAATGCCACAAAAGTCTTTCCACTCTGCGTGAATGCGACACGACATTACGTTAGGCTATGTCTTGACTCATTTCCATACAGACGGCGATTGGATGTTTACTGAGGGCTCAGGGGAGGTGTGTGTGTGTGCGTGCGCATACTTCTTGTATTATTATAAAAAATTTAAATGTAAACAAACAAAATACAGCTTTTTTTTCTCAGAGGTAAACAGAAAAGTGAAGTTGTTCAGCTGTTTAGTGTCACTATGCAGATGTTACACTCAGTGTAGTTACAGAAATCTTTGGTTTAGTTCTCATTGAGTGGCCACACATCACTTCCACATTTCCCTCGCTTTTATTACATGATTCTTATGTAAGCATAAGCAGTGAAACATTCCACAGGTTTGTAATACACCACGGCCAAGTGAACCACGTTCCCGCCAATTAGGCGCGCGGTCCGTTGCCTAGCAACACTAAACGAAATGAGGCATAATCATGGTGTTTGCTTTGGTTATGACATAGCATAGTTTATTATCTGCTGTGGTGGATCTGATTTATTCAAATTCAATATTGTTTTAGCGATAATTTCATGGAAGCGAGTTCAGAACTAAATTACTGCTCCTGCTCCATCCGAGATGTTCAGAAGCTTCAAATTCAAATTAAAATTTTATTTGTCACATACACAGTCATAAACACTATGATATGCAGTGAAATGCTTAGACAACTGCTTGTGACCTAAGAATATTAAAATAAAGGGTAAGTTTAACTAGGGAGGAATAAAATAAAAATATACAAATAAAAGTTAAAAATAAAAAAAAGAATGAATAAACTAAATGAATTTTCTCAAAACTATATAAAATTAAGTAGAGCTAAATCCCTTAAATTTCCATACAAAATATCACTGATTATCAACGCGGGAATAAATGACGAATTGTCGATATTTTACGGAATCATATACACTCACCTAAAGATATTAGGAACACCATACTAATACGGTGTTTGACCCCCTTTCACCTTAAGAACTGCCTTAATTTTACGTGACATTGATTCAACAAGGTGCTGAAAGCATTGTTTAGAAATGTTGGCCCATATTGATAGGATAGCATCTTGCAGTTGATCCAGGGCCACATCCAGGGCACAAAGCTCCCGTTTCACCACATCCCAAAGATGCTCTATTGGGTTGAGATCTGGTGTCTGTGGGGGGCATTTTAGAACAGTTAACTTATTTTCATGTCCAAGAAACCAATTTGAAATGATTCAAGCTTTGTGACATGGTGCATTATCCTGCTGGAAGTAGCTTTTAGAGGATGGGTACATGGTTGGACTAAGGGATGGACATGGTCAGAAACAATGCTCAGGTAGCCCTGATGCCCAATTGGCACTAAGAGGCCTAAAGTGGGCCAAGAAAACATCTCCCACACCATTACACCACTCCCACTAGCCTGCACAGTGGTAACAAGGCATGATGGATCCATGTTCCCATTCTATTTACGCCAAATTCTGGCTCTACCATTTAAATGTCTCAACAGAAATCGAGACTTATCAGACCAGGCAACATTTTTCCAAATGTCCAATTTTGGTGAGCTTGTGTAAATTGTAGCTTTTTTTTTTTCTATTTGTAGTGGAGATGAGTGGTACCCGGTGGCGTCCCCTGCTGTTGTAGCCCATCCGCCTCAAGGTTGTGCATGTTGTGGCTTTACAAATGCTTTGCTGCATACCTTGTTTTTAACGAGTGGTTATTTCAGTCAAAGTTGCTTTTCTATTAGCTTGAATCAGTCGGCCTATTGATTTAGTCCCATATTCTCTGCTATGGGAGACACTTAAATGCTACCTGAGAGGTCAAATTATTTCTTATTTTGTTCTTGCTAATAAAAAGAATAATGCTTAAAAACTTTCATCTGCGATTAGTAACCTTGATCAAATTTATGCACTCAACCCTTCTCCAGAATTAATGAAGTAGCGTCTTGATTTGCAAGCAGAATTTAATCTAATGTTAAGAGTCGTAGCTTATAATCACAATGTGATTCACATTGTGGATGGTAGTACTGTGCTGTTGGTGACGTAGCTTCCTGTTTTTCGTATTGTTCCCGCGAAAGTTCCTCGTTTGTATGTATCAGGGTTTAAATTACATTACCTTTTCTTGTTTATTCTAAATAACAACATTAACTAATTTTTTAGGCTTTAATACTACTGGATTTTTGCCTTTTTCTGTTTGTTTTTTTGCGCTTTTTCGGAGAACGCGCGTATCATCTGAGAACAACAAGCGGAATACATAACCAAATAACTACTCAGGTATGACATCATGTCTAATATTCAGCTCGTTCAGTGTGTAGAGTGCAGGATGTTTAGACATTCTTCTTCGTTAGTGGTAATTTTATTTGTGATAGGTGTGTGTTAGTGAGCACTCTGACGGAGAAGATATCAGCGTTAGAGGAGCGCATCCAGACTTTAGAGAGGGTTAGAGAGTGTAAAAGCAGTGTTATTCCTGTAGCGGACAGTCTGGGTGCCGCAGGCGGAGATAACCAGCCCCCGACTCTGGCATTAGAGCCCTCACAGCGGGGCGAGTGGGTGACGACTCGGCGGCATACTCGTTCAGCCAAAGCTAACGCTAAGGCTAGCCCACACCTCTTTTGCGCTTCACGTGTCCAACAGGTTTGCTCTCCTCAGTGATGCACCGGCTGAGAAACCTGAAAGAGCTCTGGTTATAGGAGACTCTATACTGAGACATGTGAAATTAGCTAGGCCTTTAGGGGCGCCAGCGGCAGTGATTAGGTGTATCCCGGGAGCCAGAGCACCGGACATAGCAGGTAATCTTAGGGCTCTAGGCCAGCATAGGTTCTCAAAGATAGTGGTACATGCTGGAGCTAATGATATACGCTTTCGTCAGTCAGAGGGATGGTACCCTAACCCTAACCCTAGGGACGGTGTCCATCCCACTCGGGAAGGTGCTGCTCTCATTTCCTGTATTATAGCTCATAGTCTCAGAAGAGGCCTAGTTAATCGGTGACAGTCCAGAGCCCAGGCAAGGGAGCAGACAGACAGGCTAAAACAACCGTCCTGTGGTTCCTATAGGGTTCACTATATTGAGACTATGTCTGTTCCCCGAGCTAAAAACCAATTTTGAAAGACTCAGAAAGTCTGTTTTAATAATTTAAATAACATAGATATTACAAACTCAGATCACACTGAATGCGCAGCCGGCACCTCTGATCTGAAGCTAGGACTGTTAAATATTAGATCTCTCGCATCTAAAGCAGTTATTATTAACAAAACTATCACAGACCAGGCGTTAGATATATTATGTTTAACTGAAACCTGGATTAAACAGGACGAGTATGTAGCTCTAAATGAAGCTAGTACTCCTGGATACAGCTACATACACCAGCCTCGGTTAACTGATAGAGGAGGGGGCGTCGCAGTTATTTACAACGATAATCTGGCTATCGTACAAAAACACAGATTTTAATTTAATGCATTTGAAATTCTCTATACAGATGTGGCCATTAAGACTGCGCGTGTTTCTCCGAGGAATGCCGCAATTTAGCCCGCGGCGTGCCGCGACTTGCCATAAGCAACATTCGGGAATTTAAATAAATGTGTTGTGCTTCACTGAATATCCGCCAGATGGCGCAAGGAAGGACTTTATCTAAAAGCCGGACCAAGTACTGTACAACGAAGGACTGTGTATAATTACAAACAATATTGTAGCGTTTTTACGCCGGAAAGAATGCTGGAGAGACGAGTGAGCTTATTTGCTGCCCAATGCAATGGCTGGGAGTACTTTATTTAGGCACACAGCAGGTATGGCATGAGCAGCACCTTCACTCAGGAGCCTACATCCAATTCAGCATCAGCCTGAACTGGAGCACATTTCACACGTCACACCCCCACACACACAAACAGGGCCGAAGCCACTAACCCAAACACCTTTCCCCATCATGGTGAACACACCGACATCCCCGCAAGGCATGCTGGTCGTCAGCCGCCGCCCCGCCCACGCCACACTGCCCCCACCCGAGCTGTGACCGTCCCTGGTCACCATGACGAACTTTGTTTCGGGGCGTGGAGGCGGTCGGCGCTGGCGGTGGGAACGCCGGCGTCCTTTGGCAGGTGAGGGATGAACGCGAATATTGTCCTGAGGCGGTCCGGCCTCCACAGAGTTCGATGTTTCCTCGGCGTGCGGCTGGTAAGGCGCAAGACGGTCCCGGTGAAGCACAACTCGTGCCCGCCCCACCAACCGCACCCGGTAGAAAACATCGGAGAGCCGAGCAATTACCGTGCAGGGGCCCACCCAGTGAGACACACGCCCGGCCGAGAGCCCCCTCCTCCTCCTTCCGGAGGAACACACCCACACCTGCTCGCCAGCAGCAAAATCTCGCCCCTGGCTGTGAGTGTCCACGCCCATTCGCCCCATAGGTGCGGGGCCCTTCTGCCTGGCGATGAGCGGTTCACAGTTCAGCTGTGACCCCGGCGAAGCCACTGCAGGTGACGCAGTAACTCGGCTGCACGCTGGCTCAGACGGCTGATCACCTGAGGCTGAGAGCCTGGAGGACTGCACGGGGAAAATGTTCAGCGTCGAGGGTTCTACGTTGCGACGGCGCTCCACAAGACGCCGTCCAGCACACAGTCGACGTAAAGCCCAGCGCGGCTTCCCAAGCGTCCTCCCGGCGCTAGTTTAGCAGCTGCTGGTGTACGCTGTCCCGTGCCTCGGCCTCGCCGCGAAGCGTCGTAGAGTTGCTCATTGCCTAGCCGCGACGGGTAGCCCTGTCCCCGGCTACGTTCACGAACCGAGCGCCACTGAGCTGCGGGCGGTCGCTCGGCTCTTCCGGCGTGATGTACTTGAAGGACTTTATCTAAAAGCCGGACCAAGTACTGTACAACGAAGGACTGTGTATAATTACAAACAATATTGTAGCGTTTTTACGCCGGAAAGAATGCTGGAGAGACGAGTGAGCTTATTTGCTGCCCAATGCAATGGCTGGGAGTACTTTATTTAGGCACACAGCAGGTATGGCATGAGCAGCACCTTCACTCAGGAGCCTACATCCAATTCAGCATCAGCCCAAACTGGAGCTTTCAAACAAACAGATTTTTATAAAATCACAACGTTTTTTCGTTATTGTGAGTGCGCTTAAATAAAAGTTGAGTTTTATAAAGGTTATGTAGTATTATATAGTTTTTGCACATTAATCAGAGTCCTCATCTGTTAAATTTTTGAGGACAATAGTTTTTTTTCAGCCTGTCACGGTGTGCGCCCAAATCAATATCGCTCCTTGCTCACTAGTTAGGCGGCCTCTCCTTCAGATATGCGAAGCAGCGGGGCCGCGGAATTAGGCACGAATGGTGAAGAAGAGCTCTCTTTGCTAAAGATCCCGGGCTTCCAACCCGCGCTATAAAATACTCGGGGTTTGTTGGTTTACAGTGGATTTTTCTATGCGGTGTAAGTAAGACGCGCACACACAACGCAGAAGTGCGGCATGCAAGCGGGGCAAATGGAACGCGCCCCAGGGACTTCAAAGAACAGTCAGCGCGAGCGGACTGAGGCAGGAGCTGCTGTCCGCGGATGGCCATCGTACTCGTATTTTATAGCGCAGGGTGCAAGCCCGGGATCATTGGCATGGATGAGCTATGTCCAGCTCTGTACCAGCATGTCATGTGGGCATTATAAGACTAAAAAGTGGCAGCTGGCACGCCTAAAAATAGACGCAGGTTAATTTTTTTATAGTCTAAATTAAAATCCTCCTCTTTAGTGCCTCCTAGTCCTGTTAAATCCTATTGTTCTTTTAGTGTCACTGCGTGTGCTTAAAATGCCAGACAACATTCAAATGCAAATTATTCACTCTCCCCAAGTGTGAATCAGCTGTTCTCACCTATACATATTAACCTATACATTCTCACCTAAAGTGTTTAGGTAAAATTCCACCTATACAAGTGTGACAAATATGCAAAGAAAAAAAATAGGAAGGGGCAAACACTTTTTCATGGCACTTTACATGTAGTCAGATTGTTCCACTGGGCTGAAACTGTGGCAGGTGGAGTTATATCACTTTTCAAATCACACTACCTATACACTGATATGAATAACTTTGAATGATGAATGATGAATCTCAGGCTTGCTCCACATTAGAAAAGCAAAGCGCGGAGTTTAGTCCGAGATCAGGGAAGTACGTGATGTGGTGGAAAATAGGCAGTGGCGGTTCTACACTGAATTGCTCCCCGAGCGAGACTCCCTCCCGGCACCCCCGTCAGCGCCACTTCTAACCAACCAAACCCTCTGTCTGACGTCTGCTCGGTCTTATTAATTTGTTTTAAAACCCCCAATTCTGCGAATTCCCCAGCAGCGAAACCGGTTTGATGACTTTACACCTGTCGTAAAGGTGAGATGGGGGATTACAGTAACTGTGGGTGCGCTTCACCTCAGAGCGCGCTGTCACGTTGTATTCAATAAATAGACTTAAACAAAATCATGTTTGATTCAGCATTAGAAACAATATTGTACTTTATTAAAGGTTATACACTTTTGTATTCTTTGTCCACACACGTGGGCATCTTTAAATTTTTAGATATTGATCCTTTCTCGATGCAGCAAATTTTTTGAGCAAATTATTAATAATTTACATGAATGAAAAGGAGGAAGAAGAAAAGGTTATGCGAGAATAAGAAAAAGCTTTAGAGGTAAATGCTGTGAAATGCTTCAAATGAACAGATTCTGCCTATAACAGGTCAGGGACAGTGAGGCTGGATCCAGCAGTGCACCACATCCCACATCATAATACATGCTGATGATGACCAACACGTCTCCCCTGATCTACCAGAGCCAAGTAAAAAGAATGGCAATCAAACAGAATAAAATTAGTAGCAGCATTAACTTGTGCTAGTAATTATTATGGTGGTCAATAATAATTAAAATAATGTTTCTCAGCATTATTTCGTATTAATATTGACTACCATAATAATTAAAATAAGTAACTAGTTTACTAGCGTGAGCTACTGCTGCTACTGATTTTATTTCAGCTTACCTGTTCAGTTTTATTGCCATTCCTTTTAAAATATTGTCTTTATAGATTTATATGTTGTTTGTCTTGATGTTCTTTAATTTTTTCGTTTCTTTGTTTTACTAATATGACCCAATATATGTGATACTTCAAATAACATGTTACTGATACTTCAAATAACATGTTTAAATAGCATTGATTTCTGTATTGTGTTATATTTTTATACTAGTAACTGGTGTTAAAAATGTATCTCTACATTAATGAGCCAATGTATTATGGTGTGGGCTGCTGTGGGCCAGGAAGTCCAGGGCCACTTTTTGGTCCCAGTCCGCCCCTGTAATAACGAATGGAGAAAGCGCAGTCAAAGCCCGGGGATTCTGCGTTCCGCGGGGGGCCAGTCGTGAATAGCTGACACTCAGTGACAGCCAATGAAAAAAAACATTTTTGCCGCTTTCCACATGGTGTGGCGTTGCTTAAATAATATCTGTATAATATCCGTATATCCTAAAAAATCGTCCAGACCCTGGTTCGAATCCCGCTCTGGGTGAAAATGTAATAAATGTGAATCCTTTGTTTTACACTTTTTGCTTATGATTATCACTAAATTATAGCAACTGTGAGGTGAGTGCTAATGTGTTTCATAGCTTAAGCAAAAAAAAATTCTCAATTGCAAACATGCATATAGTACTGAAGCATAACTTGATAATGTAATGGCTATATCGTGGCATTTTAGCGCATAACACCGGCATTTTAAGCACTGGCTGGGAATCGAACCTGGGTCTTCCGCATGGCAGGCAAATCACCTACCACTGAGCCACCAGTACCCGTCTGCATTTAAAGTGCATAAAAACAATAAAACAATACTGTTATAATACATCTTTGTAGTCCTTTTGCACACACGCGGGTGTGTTACAATAATAATAATAATAAATTCTGAGAACTACTACTACTAATAATAATAATTCTGAATGAAAATGAAGAATAAATACATATCAGTATGAGCTTGACACGTTTATGAGCTCTGTCGCTTGCTGTCAAATGGCGCCTAAGAGACAACATTTTTCGGCTTCAGTAGACACATAATACTTTAGACTGAAACACGACTGCGCCCTACAGGTATTGAAGGGCATTTTCACAGCTTGCCGCGGGATCCCTTTTCCGAAAACGTGCGTTTTTAAAGGCCAGATCTGTAGTAACATAAAGTCAGCTCAGACGATTCCGCTAATCAGCATTTACAGACCCCCAGGGCCGTACTCTAAATTTCTCTGTGAATTTGCAAATATTTTTTAATTCTATTTTGCAGGGTGCTAGGTGATGGCTAAAATGGTCACCAATGCGCTTAAAGTTTTTATTTTAAACTAATCTCCCACAAAAAAAGGAGTGATCTTTAATTCTATTATAGACCCTGTCCTCTCCAATGTCTGTCTGACACGCAAAGAAATGGATCATTAATACAAGTAAATTAAAATAACATCAGAGAAAAAGTGGAACCATAGTGCAACAATAACGGTTTAACGTTGGGATGTTAATTGCAGAGGAACAATATATAAGGAAACATTCGGTATTATATATGTAATTTCATTTAT
This sequence comes from Clarias gariepinus, assembly GCF_024256425.1. Classification (NCBI taxonomy): domain Eukaryota; kingdom Metazoa; phylum Chordata; class Actinopteri; order Siluriformes; family Clariidae; genus Clarias; species Clarias gariepinus. The sequence continues at coordinate 22,306,236 of NC_071106.1, forward strand.
TCCAATGTGCATGCTGATGTTTCAGTATTTTTGTTAAAAAATTACTATTTTATCAGGCAGTAATAGTCTGGCATTTCTAGTTTCCAGTGTGGGAACAAAGTTCCTTTTTGATCCTTCAGGCGCTGAACAAAAGGGAAGATCAAGATCATTCTTTCCTTTTGGTTGGTGTGCGGCATTTTGCGATGATCCCTAAATCATTTGTTGCGCCATAGAGAATAATGGTGTTTATGCTTTTAAACCTTTTTTTTTTAAGGCGGGTGTAGCTTAAAGAAAACGTAGGGAGGAAATATATGTGGGTATATTATTTGCGGGTTTATTTACGCAGCTATTGAATTCGGAGATGCGAATATCAAGCTAACTTTACCTCGGACACAAACCGGGTCAGTAGCGTACTGTATGTAGTGAGCATGATAACTTCAATGAATATATTTGTTACATGGACCACAAAAAAGCAGGTGATTTAGCACTATCAGCCTAATCAACCAAAAAGCCAGCCGAAAGGAAAACATGATGAGGGCTTTGTTGCACTTGGATGCATGGTGGGGGCAGAGGAGAGACCGGTGTGTGTTTTGTGTCTTAAACCGCGAGCAGCAGACAGCACGAGACTGAACAAAGTAGGAAGACACTTAGAGACAACACACCCTAGTCACGTTAATAAGCCACTCGACTTCTTTGAAAGTAAGCTCTAGATAAGTGACGAAGTAAGCCTGTTATAACAATCGCACGTGTATTTTCTGTTTTGAACTTGGTGTTATTTGGTCTTATTGGTTTAGAAATTAATATTTCAATAAATGGTAAATTTTGTTGACAAGTAGGGGTTGAAATTCGCCCACCCTCTTAAGTGGGAAATGACAGAAAATGTTTGAGAACCACTGAGCTAAAACAACGTATCTCCACACTCTTATAAAAAATTAAAATTATCCTAGACTTTTATTTAATACCGTAACCAAATTAATTAGAAATAAGACCACTGCAAAAATCTCCAAAACAACATTGTGTAAAAGTGAGGACTTCATGAATCTTTTAATAATAAAAATGTAAATATTAGGCATAAAACCACGTTTTGAAACCAAACAATGTAAGTTACGCAGATGTTAAAATAGCCATGTCAGATCAGAACCTAGAATACTTTACTCCCCTTGAAGAGAATGAACTAATTTCACTCATCTCTTCTGCAAATTCATCAACCTGTATATTAGATCCTGTACCGACACATTTTCTTAAACAGATAGTACCAGCAATAACAGAACCCCTGTTGAGAATAATTAATTCTTCACTCAGCATTGGTTATGTTCCAAAATCTTTTAAATTACCAGTTATTAAACCGATTATTAAGAAGCCTGACCTTGACCCCGGTCAACTGTCCAATTACAAGCCAATATCAAACCTCCCCTTTATCTCCAAAATTCTGGAAAGGATAGTAGCGGAGCAGCTATGCTCATATCTACATAGAAATGGCATACATGAACTGTATCAGTCAAGATTTAGGCCTCATTACAGCACAGAGACAGCACTCGTTAAAGTAGTAAATGACCTCCTAGTGGCCTCTGATCAGGGTTGTGTCACTATACTTGTGTTACTCGACCTCAGTGCAGCTTTTGACACTATTGATCATGGTATTCTCCTTCACAGATTAGAAAATGTAGTAGGAATTAAGGGAACGGCCCTCTTATGGCTCAGATCCTATTTAACTGATCGTTATCAGTTTGTAGATTTAGAGGGTGACCATTCCTCATGTTCTCAAGTTGAGTTTGGTGTTCCACAGGGTTCTGTTTTAGGCCCACTGCTTTTTTCCCTTTACATGCTTCCTCTAGGCAACATAATTCGTAAACATGGTATTAGTTTTCATTGTTATGCTGATGACACACAAGTATACGTTTCAGCAAAACCAGATGAGAAAAACCAGCTTACTAAAGTTAAGCAATGTGTGCAGGACATAAGAGATTGGATGTTAATTAATTTTCTTCTGCTTAATCCTAATAAGACAGAAGTTCTAGTCATAGGACCACAAGCAGCTAGAAGTAAGCTTTCTGATTACACTGTGGTTTTAAATGGCCTTTCTGTTCCATCAAATGCAACAGTAAAAGACCTCGGTGTGATTATAGATTCAAGCATTTCATTTGAAGCACATGTAGATAATATTACCAGGATAGCATTCTTTCACCTCAGAAATATTGCCAAGATAAGAAATATATTGTCACCAAATGACGCAGAAAAACTAGTTCATGCTTTTATCACGTCTAGGTTGGATTATTGTAACGCCTTACTGTCTGGTTGTTCAACAAGGTGCTTAAACAAGCTTTAATTAGTCCAGAATGCAGCAGCGAGAGTCCTCACTCGAATCAGAAGATATGAGCACATCACCCCTATCTTATCCACATTGCATTGGCTTCCTGTTAAATTTCGCATCGATTTTAAAATACTACTCTTGACATATAAAGCATTAAATGGTCTCGCGCCGCAGTATCTGAGTGAACTGCTAGTGTCTTACAATCCACCACGCCTACTTCGATCAAAGGATGCAGGCTGCTTGTCAGTACCGCGTATTATTAAAACTACAGCAGGGGGCAGAGCTTTTTCTTACAAAGCCCCAAAGTTATAGAATAGTCTTCCAAATAGTGTTCGGGAATCAGACACAGTCTCAGTGTTTAAGTCCAGGCTAAAAACCTATTTATTTAGCCAAGCATTTTTATAAATAGATTTGCCTTAGGTAAAGGAGCAGATCTGGTGGACTCATGGACGTAGAGTATTAGGTGAACTGGTATGTTTAGATGCTGTCTTCCCCACTCTCATTGATCACTCAGGTTTGTTGACGGTGAGGTGATTGGTTGCTTTACATCTCAGGGAGCCCTCATGTCTGTGTTTCCTTCTGGCTCTCCCTTTTTAGTTATGCTGTCATAGTTAGTCCTGCCGGAGTCTCTGCTTTCACTCTGCACTAAATATACATTCACCTTATACATTGTTCGACTGTGACCATACCTAACTGTTATTTTTCCATATAACATATACATGTCGCTCCTGAGCTGCCAGTGATCCAGACCCCCTCTGCCCGCTGGACCTCTCTAACTCATCCTGGAGTCCTGCTTCTGGTTGGAGATCTCATCACATGGATGCCCCGTGTGGTCTGCCTGAAATGCGTGTGGTGACTGGGGTTGGTTCCACTTTTCCATGAAGGTGGTCCTGTCCTCGACTGATGCAGACAGCTGTTCTCTGAGGACCTGTGACTTCAGTCGCTCAATAGTTCAGGACTGGAATTTCTCACAGTCCACCTAAGCCTCCAGGAACAAATTGGACTTTAATCTTACACATCTCCTCTTATACTGAACTTCCAGTCTCGCATATTATTATGCACATCAATCCCTGCTATCTGTTTTCACCCAGATGAGGATGGGTTTCCTGTTGAGTCTGGTTCCTCTCAAGGTTTCTTCCCATTACCATCTCAGGGAGTTTTTCCTTGCCACTGTCGCCGTCGTCCTAGGCTTGCTCATCAGGGACAATCATATAATTTTTATTTATACACATTCACATTTCATACAATTTTTTAGATTTTTTGATTGTGTAAAGCTGCTTTGTGATGTAAATCGTTAAAAGCGCTATACAAATAAAATTGAATTAAATTGAATTGAATATTATGAATATGGCAACAAGGCAAGTCGCTTGTTGGCACATCAGCTACGACGACAAGCCACTTCGCGTTTAATGCCTAGTATTTGTCATGCACACTCAAGCTGCGACCGGCACTAGGACCCGGAAGTAATGCGGTCGCGAACCAGGAAGTATAAAAGGAGTAAACATACCACGATTCAACGCTCAGTCATTGAGTTCAGCCCATATCGGTTCTGGCTTTCCATCCATCGATTCGTGAGTACTCACTTTATTGGTACCAATGCAAAGGTGTTGGCTAAAGTAATTGCATCTCGCCTAGAGAATGTGCTTCCTGGTATTATATCTGAAGAGCAAAATGGCTTTATAAAGGGATGTCAATTGTTTTTTAATACTCGTACATGCTTTAATGTTATTTACTCAAAGCATCTATCTGAACTTCCTGAATTTGTGATTTCTTTGGATGCTGAAAAGGCTTTCGATAGGGTGGAGTGGAAGTACTTGTTTGCAGTTTTAAAGAAATTTGGATTTGGCGATAAATTTATTTCTTGGATTCGGCTTCTTTATTCGTCCCCTAAAGCCAGTGTTCATACTAGTGATGTTTATTCTGATTATTTTGCTTTGGGTCGTGGATGTCGTGGATGTCGTCAAGGTTGCCCTTTGCCACATTTACTCTTTGCCATCGTCATTGAGCCTCTGTCCATCACATTGAGATCTTTCTCTGTATTCAAGGGAATCATTCGTAATGGTTCATAAAATTATCATTGTATGCAGATGATTTGTTGTTATATATAACCGAACCTGCACTCTCCATCCCTGCTGTTTTAGGTATTCTGGAGAATTTCAGCTCGTTTTCTGGTTATAAATTAAATTTGGGGAAAAGTGAGTATTTTCTCAATAATAGGTCAGCATGTCATCTTCAACAGTCCAATCTACAGATGTTACTCATGCGGTATTCTGGTTTTACCGTCACGCCTCTGAAATTTAACTGAAATAAACGAAAATTAATTTCCATAAAAATTAAAACATTGTCAGGCCGTGCTACTGCGTCAGCAAATGTCGATGTGTTTTTGCGTTATTATAAGAATTAAATGCAGTAGGCTGTTATGATCATCATAATGTTCTTTAATAAATAATAAGAACATTTTAACAAATTACATTTTCACATCCCAGCACCCCCGTTGCGCTGTACCACCTTATAAAATACAAGTGAAACATTAAACGAATTTATCATCACAGTACTAAAATTACAGTACAAATTTATAACTTAAATATAGGGGTTTCTTTGTTCCATCGAATTTAAGCAAAGTAAATGTTAACACAGTGAGCCTTTATATTTTATCATGTGTAACACTCGCGTAGCCAGAAAACTCTGGCTGTGTGTATCAGAAAACGTGGGTGAGTCACAGGTGTTGTCAGATTAATGGGCAAAAACTAAATAATAAACCTATATAAGCTACATAGCCTTTATAAGACTTTACTTTTATTTAAGTGCATGCACAATGACAACAAAACGTTATGATGTTGTAAAATAATGAGAGCAAACAGGGATACAGCGCTATTCTGTATCGGTTTCTGTGAACTTTAGCGCGTCAGAAAATAAACCGAAACTCCATGTATACTCGCCTAACAGACGTGAAAAATATAAACTTACAGAAAGCAAAATGTCTGCTTTTATATAAACTAATGGGGGGAAAAAATCAGCTTATGTTATCCGTATGAAACGTGGATTACTACAGCGCATCCACTCACAGCCGAAACGTAAAGACATCAACTTATCAATGAATTATTAAAATGGCCAGTCAGTTTCCTTGCTGTTTTCCCCGACGCATTCATAATCATTAGTCTAGTTCTGCCGGTGCGGTGTTTCTTATCCCCACCCCTGTTAAAACGGCGTATTCAGAGAAAACCTCGCCCGCGAGAGGTTGTGCGCACAGTCCACTACACAGCAAAAACATATTTGTATATTATGGCGAACATTTTACATTCACTAAAAGATTAATTCACAACCACATTTTGGCCATTTACACACATGCATTGTGTTATGTTGTTTGTAGACACTTTTACTTTTCCCCTTCTAATCTAGCCTTTGATTAAAATGCTTTCGATATGAGCCAACACGAGCTCATATCGTTTCATAAAGAGAGGCGACATATACTTGATTAAACACTGCATTTTTTTAAAAGTGAAAGCGCGCGCGATATGAGCAGCTTTAATTATTGATAATTAAATAATTATTAAATGGTGGACATAAACAGCAAAAAGAACAATATTATTTTACTTTTGATTATTATCATGTTATTGAATGATTGTTTAAACCTGAAGCCCTTCGTCTAGATTCATGCCACGAGTCATTTTATCATACAAAGATTATTACGTTGTGTTCGGACAACTAAGCGTCTGTGGATTCCAAAATTGACATTTTTACCGTTTTTAAATCACTGGAATGGAAGAGATAGAAAGTTTCCTTATCATAACACGCCTTGTATTGTTTTTAATCGCTCGATACACAACCCATCATTTTTAATGGTTTTTTACAAAGGAAAAAATACAAATGGAATATATTTATTTATTTATAAAATCTAAAATTAAAACATTGTAAAGTAATTAAAAACAGTGTAGAGTGATTAAAAACATGCATGTTATGATAAGAAAAATCTCATTCCAGGGATTAAAAACGTTAACAATGTCAATTTTGGAATGTAGAATCCAGAAGATTTTAAATTTACACAAATTTAAGAAGAGGCCTGAAGCAAGATCCAAGATCCTCAACTTTGCTGAAACCATGCACAGTGAGAAGAGGTGCATTTTAGTTTCTCCGAGTGTAAAGGTGAGAACAGCCAATTCACACCTGGGGAGGATGTATTATTTGCATTTTAATGTGTCTGACATTGCAAAGCACAGTCAATAACACTGCAAGAACAACCTAAAGTAAATAGAAATAAGAGGTCCTGATTATACTGGATAAATATTTAGTACAACAAAATTCCAGCCGCGATATACTATACTATAACCATATTATACAAATAATAAAAGTGTATATTTAAGTTATTTTAATGTTCTATTCTGTAGGTCTATTTTCCCATTTTTTTTAATATTTAAATTTTAATGTCTTTAAATGAATTTTTTTTTATTATAACAATAAACAGATACAAACAGAAGCTATATACAGATGGAGCCACGCCAAATAGCCGCGGCCGTGTGAATGGCGTACGAATGGCGTATGGCTGCCCTATGCACGCCGTAATCCCCCCCTCCTTTTTCTTCGAGAAAGGCGTGTCAAGATTTCACAGTAAAAACGCCTATTCAAGCCCTATTTATGCATTTACCTGGTTCCACCACTAGATGGCGCTTTGTTCTCAAAGACACGTTAACAACAAGCCAGCAATTTAGCTGCGCTGAGTTGCAATCACGTGATTTTAACAAACCACCCCCGCCGAACTGACGCTGCTAAACTGCACTAGAGATGAAGATGGCGGATTAATGAACTATTCACGGTAAGTGATTTAATTTATAAAATTTGTTTGGGATTAGTTTACAGTTTATTTCCCAGTTTAGTTTTTTTATCGGCCGTTTTGAAAATCACTGGCAGCACCAGCAGCGGTCAGATGTAACTTTAGATAACTTAATGATCTGTTTACCAAGTCTGGAGTTAACATTACAGCTTACTGTCTCATCCTTACCCAAAAAAGACACTGAAGCTTAGAAAATACTATTAATGTCCCTATTACAAAAGCTGCACTACCCGATAAAGTGTTTGTGCTCAATAAAAATGCCTTTAGAATCTGACCGTGTGTCTGGATAAATTCAGCATTTATTTAAGAGTTAATCTGCAGGTTATATCTGTGAATATAATGTGATGCAGTTCATGAAGGACACAAGCTGAGGATAGATGTACAGGAGCTCGCGAGCTAAACGCTCATAACCGGGTTTATATTTTTCTCAATTTGGCCGTGACTTTGCGCGGTAGCGCGAGCGCTTAGTTACCGAGCTGGATGAAAACTCTGAAGTGTTTATCAGTTAAGGAGTGGGGGGAGGGGAGGTGTGTGCGCGTGTGTGGAGGGCTTCAGTACTCTGGAAATTATAGTTTGGCTTCAGAGATGAACTAATGTATACGAGTGTTATATCGCCTAACTTATTTGTATGAAAAGCGCATTAAGTAAATTCTCGGTTAATTTAATGCAGACGATAATACAGACAGACCGGGGTTAACACTAACAAAGTTCAATGGTTAAAGTTAGCCCAGTTTATTTACATTTCAGAATTCCCCAAAACAGTCTTTTACACACTCTGTGGTGTAGGTTTACTAATATCTTTTATATTTATTACAACTAGATATTCTGTAAAGTGTATTTATCTTTGTCTTCACTAAATTCTCCTGTTGTCTTTAAGCAGAGCTCCGCCGTGGAGGATTGGGGGGTCAGACGGATGACGGTTGGCCTTTTGGAGATACTGAACAAGGTGTTGAGGGAGCTGTAGGAGGGATGACGTCACAGTGCAACAGCTTTAGAATAATGTTTGGTCAGGTCTACTGCATATTCTAAACATATAATTGCAAAACGTCTGATACTTTAGGGGGGAAACAAAGAATTAAACAGTTCCATCTTTAATATTTTTAAAAAATGATATTTTAATATAAAATAACCAGATAGAGACTGATAAGCAGCTGGTGTTATCCGGGTATTTTAATGACCTTTAAGCAAAAATTAAACATGTTTTCACCTGTTTTATACAAATTATTGTTTTACCTTTGACTAGTTTTGAGAGAATAAATTTTATTTTTAAATTCATGTGTGCGTGTTTTAATTGTTGGGGGATTGTTTGTGTATTTAAAAATACATTTACTTAAATCAACAACTTCAATGTGCAAAAAATGGGACCCGATGTTGTTTTAAATAGTCAAAGAGTTAAGCTAATAATAATGGTAATAATAATAATAATTATAATAATAATAATAATAATAATTATTATTATTACTGGTTATAGAAATAAATGAAAACAACAGTTAAACACTTGATCATATGTATCTGTGCTAGTTTGTGTTTGTGATTATGTGACCCATAATCATTTTTTCCTCAGTATAAAATTTTTTGGGGGTTTTAAGAACTCCATCAAAAGAGCAAAGACAAACTTAGAAGGAGTGGAAGGTAAGAAACCTCAGTGGAGAATACTGACTGTGACATGGTGCTAATTGCTCTGTGTGTGTGTGTGTGTGTTTGGCGGGGGAGGGGTACTTCAGACTTACTTGTCTTTGCGCAATGTTTGTGTTAAACCAACGGAGAAATGCATGAGCGCGCACACGCACACACACACACACCTCTCATCCACAAACCCTTTAACTGTTGTCTTGTAAATCATTGATTAAACCAATGAACACAGCTGTTCAGCATCAGTCCTAAACACAAGCGCAGGGTCTGTTTTTGTCCTTAACTAAAAGACACCAATATGTTAATAATTTACACAATGATAACATGTTGTTTATGTTTAATGTCTATTTTGCGGGAAAAGGTAATAAGCAATATTTAAAATAAAACAAACCAGGAAGTAAGTGTTTCATACATTAAAGTGCTGTGTATAACTAAGTGCCCCAACAGACATAGCAACAGTATACAGAGTGTGTGCGCTGTGGGGGATTGGAAGGTGAACGAAGATAATCATTTACAAGACAAAAGACGTTCAGAGGTGTGTTATGCCCCCCCGGATTGCCCCCCATTACGCAATCGCTATCTTCAAAGAAAAGCCGCCTCCCCTTTTCATTCAAACGTGTTAGCGAGTGTTTTTCTTTACCTACGCTCGGTTTTGTGAACACAGTTGCGTTCAGTAACACAATGGAACCAATTACCTAAACAGCAGCAACAACAACCATTATGATCACACTGTTGAATTTATATTGCTTAAATATTTCGCAGCTCTGTCCTCTTTGCATTGCTACGTGTTTATTTACTTCCTTTTCGCATCGCACGTAATGCACTCTAAAATCGACACTATTAAACTTGGAAATAATATAATATTCAATCAAACATCAAGTTATTAAAAGTAACGAATTTGTCACTACTCTTCTCTCATGCAGCACGGCTAAAAAGATAATAAAAATTACATCAAAGTGCTGCAGGTTTGGTGTCTGTGTGCTTTTCCTAATCAGAGTTAGACAGAGTTAGGGAGTTCACTTCTGTTTTCTTCATCCAAGCTTAATTTCATCTCATGAAATAATTGTAAGTTTTGGAAAGTCTGAGTTTATCTCCCCAGCCAGTGTTGTGTATGGACAGGGTAGCATCATGGCAGGATTGGTGTCATTTTTATTATCTTTTTAGCCGTGCTGTGTAAGAGAAGAGTAGTGACAAATTCATTACTTTCGTTACTAGACTATTTTGTCTGCAAGTGAAATACATCTATACGTTAATAATTTACACCACAATAACATTACTGCAGAAGGATCTAGAGACGTGACTTTGAGATGTTCACAGTATATTCGAACCGTAGAGTTTATTTTGCAGAACATTACAAAACAGCCATGTCCAATAAAACAGTGCATCTTTAATAAGCCACATTGGTTTCGAGTCAGTAGTAAAATTAACGAAAGACTGAGAAGCCCCGTATACTTGACCCTGACAATAATAGTCGATTGTTTTTATATTTATGATATATATATATATATTTTGTGATTGAGACCCATGGGTTACATTAAAAATATTTTTATTAGTAGTAGTAAGCCAGTCTTTAGTAACCCTGGATAAATCACAATATAAGCCCTCTCTCACGCATGCTCTCTCTCTCTCTCTCTCTCTCTCTCTCTCACTCACACACACACACACACACACACACACACACACACACGTACCCACACAAACAAATAAAACATGAAATCGCGTAAAACCAAATGAAACTATGGCAAAAATATATAAACAGTAAAAATTACAGTAGTCTCCAGTAGGTGATTCCTGTCCTGATAACAGGCGCTGACCCTCTGGAACTGTTAAGTTCTGTTAGTATTGTGTTCAGGTGTAAATGTTTATAGGGATTTAATCTGTTTCTGCTGCCGCATCTATTCACCGTAGTGATAAGTGATTAATGTCCCATCAGATCTTTGATGGAGGGACGTTATACTGGTTAAATGACTGAAGACAGACTGATCCATATGGACAGATATTTGTTTCAATTATTATGCGTTATTAATCGATTTGTTATGCCAATTTTTGACTATCAGCGAAAAAAATATTAGCGAAAACATCAAAAATATAACGAAAACAAACTCAAGCAGGAGTTAAATTTTAAGCTTTACTTTGCAGCAAAATATTATCTACCAGTGTATTAAACGGAAATAGATAAAATACACCGTAATGTAAAATACTGTACATAGCCCGCACTTGTATTTCATACCTACAACGACTGGTATAGATAAATTACAGATGTTAACGTGTCTTTAAGTATTATTAAGGATGTCGTGAAAAATATTGCAATAAGTAGTTTTATTAATTAATTAATTAATTATTAATTAAAAATAGCATAAGCATCATGGGTTGTGTATTGAGTGATTTAAATCTGTTTTATGAATCGTTTTTTATCCCTATTTTTTACCACATCATCTATTTATGAAACTATGTTGACGTAAGTTATGTTATATATATTAAATATAGTATACGGATGCTTGGACACTGCAGAAGCAGTCAATGCTCCATCTGGCGGAATTATACAGCATTGCAACCATCTTTTTAGAAAGCGCATGGAGCCGTTTATGGGGCGGGGCATCGTTAACTACATCATCGCGGGGGATCACATTCCGTGCACGGATCGATCATGGTCCTGTCACGGTCCTGTCATGGACCTATCATGCTCCAAGCGGCTGTTTGACGTGGCTCCCACTGTAACAGTTCATTCTTTGTACAAATAAAATCGTTAGCTAGTGAACTTAATTAGCTAGTCTAAATATATATATATATATATATATATATATTTTTTTTTTTTTTTTTTTTACAAGCCCTTGAGCTGTTGTTAGTGCTTGTTTGACCAGTCAGTTTCCTTGCTGTTTTCTCCGATGCATTCATAATCAGTCTAGTTCTGCCGGTGCGGTGTTTCTTATCCCCACCCCCGTTAAAACGGCGTATTCAAAGGCTTGCCCGCGAGAGGTTGTGCGCGCGCGGGCCACTTCACAGCAAAAACATATTTGTAGATTATGACTGGGATAGGAAGGCGGCTTACATCGGCGTTCGTTTTACACAGCGCCGCAAAGACAGCTCTTACTTAACATGTATAAATGTGTGTTTGTTATATTTCTGGGAAAGAGAAATCTCTTATAAATCTCTCATATCGGCACGCGAAAGAGCGCACGCGCACGCCGCGGGCTCACGCGAACATTTTACTTCCACTAAAAGATTAATTCACAACCACATTTCGGCCATTTACACACATGCATTATGCTATGTTGTTTGTAGACACTTTTACTTTTCCCCTTCTAATCTAAGTTGTTACACACTTTTACTTTTCATCTCTACTTTGATCAAAATGCTCCCGATATGAGCCGACACAAACTGCTTCGAAAAATCAGATTATTCATCTCATAAAGAGAGGCGACATATACTTGCTATTTAAACACTGCATTTTTTTTAAAGTGAAAGCGCGCGTGATATGAGCAGCTTTAATTATTAATAATTAAATAAGTATTAAATGGTGGACATAAACAGCAAAAAGAACAATACTATTTTACTTTTGATTATTATCATGTTATTGAATGATTGTTTGAAACTGAAGGTTTATTCACAACCACATTTCCGCCATTCACAGACATGCATTGTGCTATGTTGTTTGTAGACACTTTTACTTTTCCCCTTCTAATCTCCCCTTTGATCAAAATGCTTCATGTAAATTCATGCCACGAGTCATTTTATCATACGTATTGTCATCGTATCATTTTTAATCGCTCGATACACAACCATCTGAAATAAAGCGGATCACATCGGCGTGTGTTTCGCACAGCGCCACAAAGACAGTGCTTTTTTAACACGTATAAATGTGTGTTTGTTATATTTCACTAAAAGGCTTATACACACATGCATTGCGCTGTGTTGTTGTGTACACACTTTCACTTTTCATCTCCACTTTGATCAAAATGCTCCTGATATGAGCCAAAAAAAACTGCTTCGAAAAATCAGATTATTCATCTCATAAAGAGAGGCGACATATACTTGCTGATTAAACACTGCATTTTTTTAAGTGAAAGCGTGTGATGTGAGCAGCTTTAATTATTAATAATTAAATAATTATTTAATGCTGGACATAAACAGCTAAAATCAAAATAAACGTTATTCTTTAAATTGTTATTATCATGTTCTTTTGCTGTTTGGGTTCAGCGTTAAATGATTATTTGAAACTCAAGTGTCTCTTGTAGATTCATGCCGCGAGTCATTTTATCATACAAAGATCATTACGTTGTGCTTGGACCACTGACTCCAAAATTGAAATTTTTACAGTTAAAAATAAAAAATGTTTTTACAAGCCCTTGAGCTGTTGTTTGTGCTATTTTCTTTAATAATAACAATAACAGTAGACAGAGAGAAACATAGAGTCTGTCTAAACAAAATTAATTGCTGCTGTTTGCAAAATGTCCCCTTGCGCCACCTGGCGGTCATTTCACAAATTACTTTGAATTGCTACTGATTTATTTTGGCTGTTGCCGTTTGCCGCGACAGAGTGCGTGGCAGTCATAGACATTCCACGTGAGTAACCACTGTACCCTTTCATCTTAGTCAATCGGGATTTAAATATTTGGGGATTAATGTGACTCGTTCTCTATCTGGCCTTAAATCAGCTAATTTTACTCCCCTTATATCAAGGGTTACATCTGATATTCAAAGATGGGGTAATCTCCCCCTTTCATTAATTGGTAAGATTAATGTTGTTAAGATGAATATCTTACCAAAACTTTTATTTTTGTTTCAGTCGATTCCCTTATTTTTGCCAAAACATTTTTTTGTCTCACTGGAGCAGATTATTGGTTCTTTCATTTGGGGAGGGAAGCCACCTAGAGTTTGTAAAACTTTACTGCAGAGATGCAAATTCAGTGGAGGACTTGCATTACCTAATTTTCTAGCTTACTACTGGGCTGCTCACATCCATAAACATTGCTACTGGTTAAAATCTTTTGGATCCTCTTGGTGTAAATTGGAGCTATCATCCTGTAAGGGATCTTCTATACCGGCTCTTCTCTATTCCTCTTTACCCATAAAACCCTTTATGTATACTGATAATCAGGTGGTTCTTAACACACTTAAGATCTGGTTTCAGTTTAGACGGCACTATAAATTTGTAAGGGCGTCTTCCTCAGGTCCTCTAAACGATAACCATTTGTTTCCCCCATCACTCTAGGACTCGACATTCTCAGTGTGGAGTAAAAAGGGTATAAAACAATTTAAATATTTATATGTGAATGGGGTCTTCGATAGTTTTGCCAATTTGTCATCTCGTTATGGTCTCCCCATTACCCACCTGTTTCGCTATTTTCAAATTCGAAATTTTGTTGGCAAGTGTTTCCCTAATTTCCCCTCTTTACCTCCAGAACAGCAGTGGGAAACTATGATATCATTTATTCCTCATCATAGAGGAACCATTTTTAAACTCTATGATTCTGAAACTCTATGACTCAAATGTTAATCTTAAATATACATGGGAGGGGGAACTGGGAATTCAAATACATGAGGAGTCCTGGGAACAGGCTATAGCGAGGGTACGGTCTTCCACCTCTTGTGCTCGTCTTGGACTTATTCAATTTAAGGTCATACACAGGGTACAAATTTAGACTTTCTGAAATGTATCCGGATGTGGAAAACAAATGTGATAAATGTCATGGCTCTCCCTGTCACCTTAGCCACATGTTTCTTTTTATGTCCTGAGCTAGAAGATTTCTGACGGGTTATTTTGCTATTATGTCAACTGTTCTTGGGGTAACTCTCCAACCTTGTCCTCTAATTGCTTTATTTGGGATTCCTGATCGCTCACTTACACTTAATTCTACACAAATGGATATCATAGCTTTCATATCCTTATTAGCGAGACGTCTATTATTGTTGCACTGGAAGCCCGCTAAATATCCTACTATCTCCAAGTGGCTTAAAGATGTCATGTTTTATTTTTAAACTTGAAAAAATTTAATATATGTTAAGAGGATGTACAGCCAAATTTTACCACAATTGGCAACCTTTTATTTCTTATTTTACTAGCCTGGAGGCATTGCCTGATTAAATGTATACCTGTTACTGTTATATTTATGTAATATTTTTGGTGGTTGTGTTGAGCCATGTGGGACGGGGATGGGGTGGTGGGGGATTGGGGGTGTGTGTTTTTTGTTTTTTGAGTGTTTTTGTTTAGTTGTTTTTTTTTATAATATTTATTTAGAAAATTGAAGAAAGGCAAATTGTATGTCTGTAACTGCAAGTACTGTATTGTTTTCCTTTTTTTAAATAAAAATATTTGCAAAAGAAAGCACCATCTAGCGATCATTGTGTGTCAGCAACAGCTTCCCATTCAAAACAAATCAGCGGTTAAAATGACCGGTGAACCGCGTTAAAAGTAGGTGACACTGGCGCGGCGCTTCTAGTGTTAAGTGCACTCACAATTATGCAAGAAATGTTATGATTTTGTAAAATAATGAAAGCAAACAGGGTGTGCTACTCTGTATTGTTTTTCGGCAAACTTGAGTGCGTCAGAAAATGAACCAAAACACTGTGTTGGGGAGGGGTGCTGTAGGTGCATGTTATTCACAAGTTCTGACGCGTGTCTTTAGTTACACAGTGTCACTGACGACATCAGACGTTTCGTTGATTTCTTTGTCTCTTGTTTATTTTCAACATCAAAAACAACGGTTGTTACAGTTTCTTGCATAAATCCACTGTAGTCACGACAAGTCGCTTGCTGTGTTCTGTAGCTTTGATAGATTACAGTTACAACAATTTATTTTACTGTGTTCCTTTTAGCTTACTGTCTCACGGTCAAAAGCTTGTGTGCTCCACACCTTTCTGTATCCTTCCGTGTCTTAACAACAACTACAACTAACGTGCGTGATAGACATGGAACTGCATAACTGTGGGATGATGTCACAGAACAACCCATGAAATGATGTCACAATACAAATTATATGTATGATACTTAATGCTTAACTAATAAACTGAAATAAGATAAACATAACAACAAATCACAAGAATGAATTATGGCCCTTACATTTCCAGCCCCTAATTGACAGGCAGGAAGACTGACAATTACACACATTTTTTTGTTTTGTTGTTTTTTCTTTTTTTTTGACAATTGGGCCACAACATTTACTATTGGATTAAAATTTGAATTAACTTTCTTAACACTTTAGAATTAACTTTCTTAACACTTTAGACATTTGTTAACGGTTTAACTTAAGGTATTCATATCGCTGCGTACCAAATGAAAGGAACATGACTACTTTATAAGGTAATTAACAGTCCATTTCACATATCAGGCACAGCTTATCGATGGGTCTTTCCAGGGTACTGGTTTTAGTTTTGACCAGTACACGTCTCACAAGTCCTTTTTTATCAGGGAACACTTTCGTGATCCGTCCGACGACCCATGAATTTCTTGGAGAAGACTCATCAATTATTAGAACTACGTCTCCAATCGAGAGGTTTTTTCTCACCTGAGACCATTTTTGGCGCTCCTGAAGCAAGGGCAAGTATTCACGCACCCATCGCTTCCAGAATAGGTCGGCAAGGTACTGAATTTGCTTCCACTTGCGACGTGCGTAAATTTCCTCTTTTTTGAAAAGACCAGGAGGCAAGTTTGGCTGTTTTTTCATCAGCAGCAGGTGGTTAGGTGTCAGAGGCTCCAGGTCTGTGGGATCGTCTGTAGCGGTGGTAAGGGGACGATCATTCATTATAGCTTCCACCTCACACAGGAATGTGTGCAAGCTCTCATCGTTTAGTGTTTGTTCTTTTAGTACAGACCTCAAGATTTTTTTAACTGACCTTATCTGCCTTTCCCATATTCCACCGAAGTGAGACCCAGCAGGAGGATTAAATATCCATTGTATCCCCTTTTGCATGAGGACGCCTTCAATTTTTGACTGATTCCACTGTTGGATTGCTTTACGCAATTCAGTCTCAGCGCCTATAAAGTTTGTTCCATTATCACTTCTCATAACTGACACCTGGCCTCTTCTGCACATGAAGCGTCGAATAGCATTTAAGCAGGAGTCTGTATCTAATGACTGCGCGACTTCAATGTGCACGGCTCTTGTTGTTAGACAAGTAAACAATACGCCATATCTTTTAACATTACTTCTACCCCGTTTGACCTCGAAGGGTCCAAAATAGTCTACACCTACGTTAGTGAACGGTGGGTGATCTGGTGTTATTCTATCGCGTGGCAGTTCTGACATTTTTTGTTCACTATTCTTCGCTCTGATCTTTCTGCATGTCACACAACTGGACAGAAACTTTCTCACAAGGGAATTTGCTGTCGGAATCCAGTATTTCTGCCGCAATTTTGAAAGCATATAATTCCTTCCACAATGTCCGACCTGTTCGTGAGTGTTTCTTAAGATTAGGGTTGTAATGTGTGAGTTTTTGGGTATAATGACAGGGTGTTTTGCATGCTCAGGCATTGCAGACCTACCAAGACGTCCTCCAACTCTTAGCACTCCATCCTGCAGTACTGGATCTAGTTTGGAGAGACAACTGTTTCCTTTTACGGAAGCATTACCCTTTTGTAACATGGAAATTTCGTCTTTGAATTTTTGGTTTTGAATGAACTTAATGACTTCGTTTTCTGCCCTTGTTAAGTCCTTAATTGTTAGAGACTTATGGTTTTCTGTTATTGAGTTGTTTGCCTGTCCCTTGATCCTTTTTGTTCTCTGTTTAAGCATATCTTTAACGCAAAGAATCCAGGCAACGGATCTTTTTAACTTATACCAGTCAGAGTGATAGTTAATCAGTTTACTCACGGCATCTGTGCTCTCTGTAGTTTTTACGAGATTCGCTGAGGCTGAGTGTTTAATCTCAATGTCATCCTCTTTCGTCGACAGATCGTGAATGTTTTCAGGCCATTTACTCTCTGGTGTTTTAAGAAAGGGCGGACCATGGATCCAATTGTTGTTTTTCATGAATTTGTCACAGGAAACTCCTCTGGAAGCAGCGTCAGCTGGGTTTTTTGAAGTGTTGACGTACCTCCACTGCTGTGGCTTGGTTGACTCTCGTATGATGGAGATTTTGTTAGCGACAAAGGTTTTAAAGCGAAGTTTTTCATTAACAATGTATCTCAAGACAGTTGTGCTGTCAGTCCAAAACACAGAGTCCAGCAGTTCTATTTCCAGTTGACCTTTCAACATTTTGTCGTTGTTTACGGCAACCACTGCCGCTGTCAATTCCCCATCATGAATGCACAGTGTGTAAGTCCATCAGCATTTACTAACCTAATATATGAGACAACTCCATATCCCATTTCACTTGCATCTGAGAAGTGGTGAAGTTGTGCTGTAGTTGTAACTCCAAAGTCAACTGGTTTTACGCATCTTGCTACACTAAACTCAGACAATTGATGCAACTCGTGTAGCCAGGCCCTCCATCTTTTTATAAATTGTTCGGGAATGTCATCGTCCCAAGCGAGTCTCTCTTTACATAACTGCTGCATTAAGATCTTAGCTGGCAGTATGACTGGTGCAAGGAAGCCTAAGGGGTCATAAATTAAACTAGTGACTGACAAGATTCCTCTTCTAGTCACAGGCCGCTCTTTTAAACTAATCTTGAACTTGAGCGTGTCTGAATTAATACACCACAGCACCCCTAGAGCTCTCTCAACAGGGAGTACGTCTTTACTCAAATCTAAGTCCCTCATGTCTTTAATTCTCTCACCCTCAGGGATGGAAGCTAGCAATGTACGACTATTACTTGCCCACTTGGTGAGGTGAAACCCTCCACTTGCGCACAGTTTGGTGTGATTACTATATAGCGCAACTGCTTGACTATGACTAGAGACAGACTTCAAGCAGTCGTCTACATAAAAGTTTTTAAGTACTGTGTTGACTGCCTCGGCAGATGCATTGCTGCGGTTTTCTTCTGCTGTTTTCCTAAGGGCGAAGTTAGCTACACTTGGAGATGATTTTGCACCAAACAAATGAACAACCATTTTATACTCAACCAAGTCCTGACTCACGTCTCCATTCGGCCACCACAGGAAACGTAACAAGTCTGTGTCCTTTTCCGGAACTCTAACCTGATAGTACATGGCTTCCACATCTGCCATCATGGCAACTTCCTCTTGTCTAAAGCGTGTGAGCACCCCAATGAGTAAGTTTGTCAGGTCGGGTCCCTGCAGAAGCTCGCTATTTAATGATATTCCCTGATAGCTGGCAGCACAGTCAAAGACTACCCTTAGCTTTTTCTTTTGAGGATGGTACACACCATGGTGAGGTATGTACCACACTTGCCCGTCTTGTCGACTTAGGTGGGGTGTGGGGACCTTGACTGCATGACCCTTCTCAAACATGTCATTCATGAAGTTTAAATACTCTTTGTGAAAGAAGCGGTTATGCTTAAACTTCCGTTTGAGGTTCAGTGCGCGCTGCATGGCTGCGCTTCGGTTATTGGGCATTTGAATAGCTGCTTTCTTAAATGGGAGACCGATGTAGAAGTGATTATCGGTAAACTGCAGAGAATTAGTTACAGAGTCTAAAAACTGATAGTCCTCTTGTGACAACTCAGCTTTGTCATCACAGTTCCGTTCAGGAAAATCATGGTTGTACTGTTGTATCAGCATTTGTTCTACACTTTCGATGGAGACTCTGTTGACTGCAACGCTCACTTGCTCATTGTCACATGTGCCTTCCTCGACCGACTCTCGAAGAGGTCCATTTATGGTCCATCCGAGGGAAGTCTTTACTGCATATGGCCCATTGTGCCTGCTGTTAATTACTCTCCATGGTTCTAGGAGCCTGTGCTCTTTGTTACCTATGAGAATTTCAACTCCAGCATTAATGTAAGGCAGTTTTACTTCGCTGAGGTATGGCCACTTATCAATGTCGTGCTGTTGTGGAATATTTTCCACTGAGACTGGGATACTCTTTTGTGTGAACACTTTAGGGAGTTCAACAAAGGTGTTTTCTTCCAGACTGCTAACCTCTAGGTCAGTAAGCACGTAACTTTCTACTTGTTTCCTCGCGTTCATGGTGCTTAACATGATGTCAATTTTTTTACCTTGTATGTTTAATCGCCTTGCTAGTGACTGTACAAAAGGTAGCAGAGCTACCTGGGTCCATAAAGGCGTATACTTTTACTGTCTTGTTGCCTTTCTTGGACTTTATTTTAACAGGTACTATGGAGAGAATACAGTCATCTCCAGCCCCGATACACGCACTCGTTTCGTGACTCGCTGTAACAGGCAATGTTTGAACTGGTTCGGTTTCGTCAGCCTTTACGATCGCTTAAGCTGTGTCTTTTGCTGCAATGTGCAGCATGCGAGGATGTTTCTTTGAGCACAACTGACACGTAATTTTCTTCGTGCAGTCTTCACTTAAATGTCCTTTTACCAAACAGCCAAAGCAGAATCCATTCTTTTTTAGAAAGTCCAATTTGACCTTATATGTCTCATTGTTAAACTTGTGGCATTCGTCTAGGGTATGATCTTGCTCACAGGATGCACAAGGTTTAGTGAAGGCACTAATAACTAATGCACCACTACTCTTTACTGTGATTGAGTCTTTATGATTTTTACCAACCTGTTTTACGCCGGTCGCAAAGCTGCTACCTCTCTTTTCTTCCATTTTTTGCTTGAATCCTGAAGGGGATTTGTTGCTGTGTTTTTTACCACTAGTCGTTGTACCACTAGTCGAAACGTTCAGGTCTCCAAAAAGTGGGTTGGACATTACCTTTGCTTCCCGTTCTACGAATTTCATCAGCTGCACGAACTTAGCTGTTTCTTCATTGCGCTCTTCATACTCGTATACGTGGCTTCTCCATTTTTCACGCAATTTGTAGGGCAGTTTTGAGGCAACACTCCTCAAGTTGGTAGCATTGTCTAGCTCATCCATGTAATTAATGCTTGACATGGTATTGTGACATTTTACTAGGAACAGGGAAAAAGTTTTTAGCGACTTTCCGTCCTCTGACTTTATTTCCGGCCTGTTGAGTGCCTTTTGCATCAGCGTTGTAGCGATTAATTGTCTATTTTCGAAATTGTCATGTAACAGTTTCATAGCCTCTGCGTAACCACGATGTTCTGGCATGAGCTGGCAGCTTCTCACTAGATCCTTAGGCTGTCCTTCAGTATACTGCTCGAGAAAGAACAGCCTTTCATGATTGCTATCAGTTTTGGTTTCGATGGCATGTTTAAAAGCTCTTACGAAGGACGTGAACTCAAGAGGGTCACCATAGAATGGAGGAACGTTGCGCGGAGGTAAGGAATGTTGCCTCTGACTCTTTGCAAACATTTCTGTAAGATCTGCCTGAAGTGGCATCCTACCCTGAGGCTCCACTATGTCAGTGTTGTAAAGTGAGTGTTCGTTACCTTGGGTGGGCCGTTCCATTAGGGTGCTTGACATTATGGGTTTGGCACTCACGGGCATGCTTAAGTGGGTTGCTCGGAGGCGTGATGGCAGCTCAAGATATTACGTTGCCGAACTGTGGTCGCAGTGGTCTTTGTGCTCCGGTTTGGAAGCGCATGCACCACGCGTTTCGATGGTCACGTCCTGTCTTGCAGGACCTTGCCGTTCTTCACAACCCTGATACACTTTTATTTTTGCATTAATCTTTGCAAGCTTCACTTCGAGTTCCAGCCTTTCCTTTTTAACCTTTAATCGTGCTTGGAATTGTGCTTCCTCTATTTCTAACGCCTGCCGTTGCTCTAAGATTGCTGCTTCAGCCAGCAAGGATGCTCTGTCAGCTTCTGCCTGTTTTAGCCGAGCTAAGGATGCTGTAGATGTTGAGGACCTTTTGGATGCTACCGTCACTACGCTTCCGTGCTTGTTAGGAGCGAGCGCCCTTAGTTCCACCATTGACACACTGTCCTCTGGTAAAACTCCGTCGTCGAATGTTTGAAGCGGCTTAGAGCGGTTCTGAGTTTCTGTAATCCACGTCTCTACCCTTTTCCTGAATTCTGTGGCGCACAGCAATTTAGACATATACCAGTTTCGCCGATCATGTTCGCGTTCGTTTTCGTTTAGGTGCAATCGCACATCCCTATTGCTTTCAACAAAGTTCTCCAGTAGCGCCTTGTATTTCGTATGGTATTTGGTTTCAACGTCATACAGATTGCAGGCATCGTACATAAGCAACTCTAATTCGCCAGTTAATGCAGTCAATTGACTCCACTTGCCTTCTCTGGCGTTCTTCAGTTCGTGAAGCTTGTCTGCGGCTTCTTTGTCGTCGGGCGCCATCACATGCTCAGGTTCGGCGACAGCAGCGTTGTCCTCGCCGTCTGACATAGTGAAATTTAAAGCAGGCAAAGTCCGTTTATCGCTTTCGGTTTCGGTTGCTCGTTGGCAGTCGATGCGCGTTTTTGAAGTCGCACGTGCTTTTTTCAGTCCACGTTCACACTCTTAAATCACTTATCTTCATTTCTGCGGCGGAGCCAAGCTTTTGACTTTAATGTAGGTGCATGTTATTCACAAGTTCTGACGCGTGTCTTTAGTTACACAGTGTCACTGACGACATCAGACGTTTCGTTGATTTCTTTGTCTCTTGTTTATTTTCAACATCAAAAACAACGGTTGTTACAGTTTCTTGCATAAATCCACTGTAGTCACGACAAGTCGCTTGCTGTGTTCTGTAGCTTCGATAGATTACAGTTACAACAACTTATTTTACTGTGTTCCTTTTAGCTTACTGTCTCACGGTCAAAAGCTTGTGTGCTCCACACCTTTCTGTATCCTTCCGTGTCTTAACAACAACTACAACTAACGTGCGTGATAGACATGGAACTGCATAACTGTGGGATGATGTCACAGAACAACCCATGAAATGATGTCACAATACAAATTATATGTATGATACTTAATGCTTAATGCTTAACTAATAAACTGAAATAAGATAAACATAACAACAAATCACAAGAATGAAATATGGCCCTTACAGGTGCATTTAAGTTTCTCTGAATGTATAGGTGTTATAGCTGATTCAAACCTAGGGAGGGGTCAATTATTTGCATTTGAATGTTGTCTGACATTGTAAAGTAACACTAAAAGAACAACAACTCAGAATAAATAGGAATAAGAGGCCCTGATTATACTGCAAAATATTATTTAGTACAACAAAATTCCTCCGCGCTCTGGAAAAATTCATGCGCTGATTAGACTACGTAGGAAATTAAAGAGGGGAAAGTAAACAACAATAGCTCACGTTTAAAAAAGCATTTTATTTAGACTATTAAAAAAATCCTGCATCTATTGTTAAAACAAGAACAATAAAACTTTTTAAAATATTGTTAATTACACTTGGGCTAAAAAAAACAGTTGTCCTCAAAAATGTAACAGATACGGATTCATGTCCATCAATCTGACATACAGTATGCTGGTGTGATCATTTTTACGATTATTGGTCAGCATACGAGCCGCAGCATTCTGCACAACTTGCAGACGATGTAGACGAGCTTGAGTGATTCCCACATAAAGTGCGTTGCAGTAGTCTAGCTGCGAACTAAAAGCATGAATGGATTTCTCCAGGTCTGATTCAGAAAGGGTTCGACCTTTTGTAAGGAGGCGAAGATGAAAAAATCCTGCACTGGCAACAGAGTCAATGTGAGTCTGAAAGTTTAAACTGCTGTCTAAAGTCAACCGCAAATTTTTGACTGCATGGCTCTAATGAGGAACTGGAGAATCGAGACCTGCAGTGATAAAACTAGAAAAATTTGGGGTCCCAAACATGATAAATTCTGTTTTACTCTCATTCACACAGAGACAATTTTGTGACAGTCAGAGTTTGATGTCATACAGACAACTGTGGATTGATTTAAGTGCTTCAGAAAAAGTTGGCACAACTGGCAGATAGATTTGTAAATCATCTGCATATAGATAAAAAAACAGTGTGCTTTGAAATGATTGACCCTAATGGCAGCATGTACAAGAAAAATAAAACAGGGCCGTAAATGGAACCCTGTGGAACACCAGAGGTCAAAGGGGCTGAGGAGAAGGAGAGATTACCAATTATGACTGAGAAAGTCCTATTTGTTAAATATGACCTAAACTATTGTAGTACAGGACCTTGAAGGCCAACTTCTTGTGCCAGACGTGCCAGGAGAGTCGAGTGGTCAACAGTATCAAAGGCTGCAGTGAGGTTCAACATCACGAGCAGCACAGGTTTTTTGGAATCAAGAGATAGGAGGATATCATTCTGTACCTTCAGGAGAGCTGATTCAGTGCTGTGACGAGTTCTAAAACCGGATTGGAATTTTTAGAGAATACTGAATTTAGAGAATACTGTAGGCCTACCCACAGCGTGCTTGAAGACATCTGGGACAAACCCTGAACTGAGGCAACTGTTAATAAGATGATAAGTGAAGGGGATGAATGGAAAACTGCATTTAACACTTCTATTGCTTACTACGAATATCTGGTGGTACGTTTTGGGCTAACTAATGCGCCTGCAGTTTTCCAAGCTCTGATAAATGATGTCGTAAGGGACTTTCTGAACGTGTTCATGTTTGTCTACCTTGATGACATTTTAATTTTTCTTACTTCCTGGATGAACACATCACCCATGTCTGCCAGATATGACAGAGGCTGCTGAAGAACAAACTGTTTGTCAAGGCGGAGAAAATTCTGGTTTCACCAGAAATCCACTTCTTTTCTGGGGTTTGTGATTTCTCCCTCCTAGATGCAGATGGAGCCCTTCAAAGTCAAGGGTTTACTGACTGGCCCATGCCCTCTTCTAGATGAGAAGTACAATGATTCTTGGAGTTTGCCAATTTTTACCGCAGGTTTATAAAGAATTGTAGCACAGTGGCTGCTTTCCTTACAGCTTTCACCTCTTCAAAACTACCCTTTTAGTGGAACACAAGGGCAGAAGAGTCCTTTATAAACCTCAAATGGAGATTCACTTCGGCACCTATTCTTACCATCCCAGACCCCTCCCTCCAATTTACTGTCAAGGTGGATGCTTCTGAAACAGGGGCTGGAGCCATCCTTTTTCAGAGAAGCCTCAAAGACAAGTTGCATCTCTGTTCCTTTTTAACTCCTGCTGAACAAAACTATGACATTGGCGACTGAGAGCTACTAGCTATTAACCCTTAGGCGTCTGAAAGTGTTTTGAAGTCCTGAAGAGATTCTGACATGTCCTGGCATTTGTGTATTTTTCAGTTAACATATAAATGTCTAAAGTCTGATAACATTTTTTTCAGCACAAACTGGGCAACAATAATATATAAGCAGCATGTATGTACAAGTTTGTATATTGGAGAAAAAAAAGTTTTTGGAAAAAAAAAAAAAAAAAAAGTCACTGTAATAAAACCACGAAACATATTCATGACATTTGTGTACAAGACTTTTGTGACCTGGATCTTGTAGTAAAGACGTTTTACTTAAAAATAACGTGACAATCATCTCGCTTACTCATTTACAGAAAATAATACATTCATTTAAATTTTCTAAGACACCTTTTGTTTAGAAAGGCTGTATGCGAGGAGATGTGAACAATCATGAATAATGCTGTAATTCACACCAGAGAAGACAAAGACTCGCATAATGAGCTGTATAATTATCGCTTTCAGTCAGGTATGAGACAGAGGAAAGTGTTACAAGAAAATAATTTGAGGACAGAAACGCATTTCTTTGTTCGTGGTTTATTTAGAATAACTTAAAACCACTTGCAAAAATTCCACAAAGAGTTCGAAATAAAGCAAAAAAAAAAAAACAAGTGCAAAAAGTTCAAACAACATTCAGGGTAAATTGTTGCAAACCAAAAACAGTGATGAATATAAACGGTGCAAAACTGCAACAGGCACAGTACAAAATAAAAACAGAAAAAAGACGGACATTCAGGGTAAAACTGTGCAAGATAAAAACAAAACTGCAAAAACATACATGCAGGGTAAGCACTGGTGGCAGCAATGTCCAAGAAGTGTAGAAAAATGTTTCTGTACCACTTCATTGTTTTGTGCTGTGCAGTGTACACCCCCCCTCCCCCCATGTGCTGGTTGTACATAGTCAATAGTGCAGGACATGGAAATGTCTTTGTAGTCCATGTACCTTGTAATTCCACCCTCATCTTCACCATGTCTACCTTATAAGCAGGATGGTTGGTAGAACATACTGTACAGATACTTTTCAGATGTCCATCCACTTCACAAATACAAGTAAGTCCATCTGAACGGTGCTTGCGTGTCCTGATGTGAGGTGCTGGTAGAGGCAAGGGTGATAAAGGACATTCCTAAAAACAAATAAATAATGTTAGCCTTTACTCTTCAGGGTAAATGGATGTACAATTAATAGGTATGGACACACAATATATACAGAGTAGCCCAAAAAATGTATCCACACCTCAATATAAAAAATATACCAGACTTCTGTAGGTCACATATACACCTGACATTTTTAGAGGAAAGATAATACTACACACTGCTGCCATAATTTAATAAAGACCATGTAGTGAATCTCAAACATTTACACCTGAGACATTAGCAAATCACCATCCACTGGACATGCTTTACACACATATTTAACACATTTTAAACATTTACTTGTAAACAGGTATTTGTAAATACAAGCTAAAAAAAGACATTATATACATGTACACCACACAAATATTCATAAACATCTCTTAGCTACATACGGCAGTATTTTAGCCAACTGGAGCTAGCTTGTTTGTGCTAAATAACATTACAGATGGCAATATATAACAAATATATATATACACACACTCACCTAAATGATTATTAGGAACACCATACTAATATGGTGTTTGACCCCCTTTCGCCTTCAGAACTGCCTTAATTTTACGTGGCATTGATTCAACAAGGTGCTGAAAGCATTGTTTAGCAATGTTGGCCCATATTGATAGAATAGCATCTTGCAGTTGATGGAGATTTGTGGGATTCACATCCAGGACACGAAACTCCCGTTCCACCACATCCCAAAGATGCTCTATTGGGTTAAGATCTGGTGACTGTGGGGGCCATTTTAGTACAGTGAACTCATTGTCATGTTCAAGTAACCAATTTGAAATGATTCGAGCTTTGTGACATGGTGCATTATCCTGTTGGAAGTAGCCATTAGAGGATGGGTACATGGTGGTCATAAAGGGATGGACATGGTCAGAAACAATGCTCAGGTAGCCCGTGGCATTTAAACGATGCCCATTTGGCACTAAGGGGCCTAAAGTGTGCCTAGAAAACATCCCCCACACCATTACACCACCACCAGCAGCCTGCACAGTGGTAACAAGGCATGATGGATCTATGTTTCATTCTGTTTACGCCAAATTCTGACTCTACAATTTAAATGTCTCAACAGAAATCGAGACTTATCAGACCAGGCAACATTTTTCCAACTGTCCAATTTTGGTGAGCTCGTGCAAATTGTAGCCTCTTTTTCCTATTTGTAGTAGAGATAAGTGGTACCCGGTGGGTCTTCTGCTGTTGTAGCTCATCTGCCTCAAGGTTGTGCATGTTGTGGCTTCACAAATGCTTTGCTGCATACCTCGGTTGTAACGAGTGGTTATTTCAGTCAAAGTTGTCATTCTATCAGCTTGAATCAGTCAGCACATTCTCCTCTGACCTCTAGCATCAACAAGGCATTTTCGCCCACAGGACTGCCACATACCAGAAGTTTTTCTCTTTTCACACCATTCTTTGTAAACCCTAGAAATGGTTGTGCATAAAAATCCCAGTAACTAAGCAGATTGTGAAATACTCAGACCGGCCCATCAGACCATGCCACGCTCAAAAATTGCTTAAATCTCATTTCTTTCCCATTCTGACATACAGTTCGGAGTTCAGGAGATTGTCTTGACCATAACCACACCCCTAAATGCGTTTAAGCAACTGCCATGTGATTAGTTGATTAGATAATTGCTTTAAAGAGAAATTGAACAAGTGTTCCTAATAATCCTTTAGGTGAGTATGTGTATATATATATTAGCAGAGGTAAAATATATTAGAACATTTAAAAACATCTATAAACTCCATAAGGCATTAGCTCAGCCACCAGGAGAGTTTTATGTTAAAAACTTAGTGTGCAGTGGTAAAGCGCTCGCCCTATCATCCGGAGATCACTGGTTCGACCCCGGGTGATGCTGTTTGCCTCTCACAGCCGGAGGCACAGAGAGAGCTGATTGGCCGAGCTCTCTCAGGGGGGAGGGATGAGAGGTACTTGCGCTCCCACATTAATCATAGCTCTACAGCCAATCAGGGGCATCTGTGAGCTCGCGCATGCGGAAGGAGCAGCTAGCGCTTTCCTCCCAGTGTGTTACTCCGCCCCTAAAGGTGTGTGAGCAAGCAGTTTGAAAAGATGCGGTCGGCTGACGTCACGCGGTTCGGAGGAAACACAGGATAGTCTTCGCCCTCCCGACTGAGTGGTAGTAGTAGCCTTAATGTGGGAGCCCCCTAGCGATGGGGTGGAATTGGCTATGACTAATATTGGGAAGAAAATTGGTTTCACATGGATTACATAAACTGAGAATATTAGTTTTCAATGTGACTTGCATATTTTAAAATAGACACTTTAAGCTTCCTATAGATTTATTTCTCATGTCTGTGTGTGCAGTATTCGCTAAGTTTCAGTTCATTTTAGTGACGTGTTTTAAAAAGATTTTTGTGAAGACTAAGATAGCTGAAAGTGCACCCTGTTTATTTTCTTTATTTTACAAAAGCACAATGTTTTGTGGATATTGTGAGTATACATAAATAAAAGTAGACCCTTTACAGATTCAAATGATGTACTACACTTATGTGTATGATCAAACATGACTGAGCATTTTATACTCTTTTCACTGTTACCAGAAAAAAATGCATGTGTGCCCGCCAGAAGGGTCCCCGACTCGGGTTGAACTAGCCCTTGAGGAGTGACATTGGTTGGAGGGGGCCCAGCATCCTTTTCTGGTTTGTACTGACCACAGAAACCTGGACTACTTAAAATCAGCCAAAAGATTAAATGCCCGTCAAGCCTGCTGGTCCCTATTTTTCTTATGTTCAACTTTCCCATATCCTATCGCCCAGGCTTTAAGAACACCAAGCCCAATGCTTTTTCCCCAAAAGTTTTCTCCGCCCCAGAATAGTGATCTTACTGAAAGCATCCTCCCACCACACTGCCTGGTGGCTGCTACCCAGCAGGACATCGAAGTCCTGGTCAGACAGACCCTGGAGCAAGAGCCAGGCCCAAGCAACGCCCCTGCCAACCGCTTATTTGTCCCTGAATCAATTCGGCCACAGGTACTTAAATGAGGACACTGCTCCAGATCGGCCAGTCACCCGGGAGGGGCCCGCACCCTGTACCTGATCCAGCAACACTTCTGGTGGGCAACTATAAGGGAGGATATCTTAGGATTCGTGGCAGCATGTGAGACATGTTCAAGAAACAAGTTATCCCTTTTCCCCTGCGTCGCCTGACAGCTGGAGAAAACTTCCAGGTGGGAAGCCACTGTTTCGTGTAGTTCAAAGACAAGAAAACCTCTAAAACAAACATCAACTCTTTTGGCCTTCACAAAAGAGTCTGGAACGCAGAGCACAGGACATGCATCACATTGCCGCAATATATTATACTATAAGTGTATTATACCAAAGAATACCAGTTACACCCAAAATAAAACACCTCTGCTGTTTTAACCATTACAGAGAGTAGTAGTTTGTAGCACTGCCACATAAGGGGCAATTTTATATAAAGTGAAAATAAGTCAGCTTAAAGATAAGAAAGCTGCAAAACTTTATTAATTATGCCTTAAATGGTTTTATTTGCCCAAATTTATTAATGTGTATTGGTACCTGCTCTCACGCTTGCGAGACTGCGTTTCCAGTCGACCCGAGAAAACAATGAAACTCCTGGTCACATGACCCGAATATAAATGCCGGCCCGGGAAAGCACTCGAGGGGAGAGTTATGGAGAAACTGTGCGCTGGATATATTATTCTCACGGAGTTGCAAAAAAGACGGATAAGGACTGGTACTTGTGGGTTTTCCTTACCATCTGAATTGTTGCCGACTGGACTGCTTCGTCACCGCTCTTGCACTCCGACTTTGGCCTCCCAGTTTCACTCACACTCCGTTTCTGATTGCATATATTTTATGTGCATGAATAATTAAATTATTATTTTTTTTGTTTTTCTTGGTTGGTGCACCTTTTTGTTTAATTTTTTGTTTATTACACTTTTGATTTGGATAAGTTGCTTGTGATTTTGGTATTCTTGTTCAGTGTTTTTTATTGCACACCGACTGCTCACGTTTAGTGTAACATTAGTTAAATATATTTCATTTGAGCGATACATAGTCGTGTGTGAGGATCTTTTGTTTGTGTCACAGGTGTTTTAAGACTAATGAGCAAGAGAAAGGTCAATGCAGTGTTGCCAACTTAGCGACTTTGTCGCTATATTTAGCGACTTTTCAAATCCCTCTAGCGACAATTTTTTTAAAAAGCGACTAGCGACAAATCTGGCGACTTTTTCTTGTGTTACTGGAGACTTTTGGAGACTCTGATGTGTCTGTACTGACTCTTCTCAACTTGCCACAGCAGCTGCCGCCGCTGGCCCCTCCCCCGTCCCAAAGCACTCACAGACAGGCCTGTCCTCTCGCAGGAGCCCCCCCCTCCCAGCTGCAGTTACAGCAGGAGATGCTCACTCCTACGAGTCTTGACTGCAAATTAATTGCCCATGCGCGAATCCGCCGTTAAGTGATCCCGCCTTGACGACTTTTTTTTTTTTTAAGCGCCTAGTAACAAATCTAGCAACTTTTGGACAAACCTTAGCAAGTTTCCAAATGTCGCCAATACTGTCCTGTAAGCACGAGGTCTTGCTTTCCCGGTACAGTTACTCATCTCCCTGTGTCTGCTCTGATCAGTGAGCGCTAGCCCAGGCTGAAAAGAGCAGCATATTCCCGTGACTGCACAGCAGCTAACATGGATGTGAATGAGCTGCACATGTGCAAACGGTGTTGCAACGGACCTATCACTTACCTGCTTCTCCTTTGCTTGAAATAAAACTATTTAATTTGACCATTTTCTTTTTTCTTTTTTTTTTCTTCCGATGCACTTATATTACTCACTGTTACAAAGCTTAAGTACATAATTATATTGGACACATGAGAAAGGATTAAGGAAAACACGCAAAATGCAAATACGACGTAATTACATCATCAATATGCAAGTATACGCATGACGTCATCTAGCGACATTTGGCGACTTTTCGAGCAGACTTTAGCTACTGTCCGTTTAAAATAGTTGGCAACATTGGGTCAATGCTAGTTTTGTAAATATGGCTGACTCATGCCATGCGGGATCTTCAGGCGAGGAGCCCCTATCAGCGGCCTATTATTTTTACTATGCGCTGCCTCCAAAGCTGGATCCTCCACAACTTCCCACATTTTCCTTTGAGCTGCCATGTGACCTGGGGAAGATAGCACAAGCCCAGCAAAACAATAGCTGAATAGCTCAGCTGGCAGCGAGAGAGTACCCTGGGAAAAAACCAAGCCGGAGGAGCGCTGTACCGAAGAGCTATGGTGAAGCAAGGGGAAAAGCTTCAATTGGTAATCCTGCAAGCAATGACTCAGCAGTTCATACGCCATTACCATCAACTTTCTGCAGACGGACACAGGGAGGCTGAAAACCCTGTTGCGGCTACTAGAGGATGTCTGGTGGCCCCCTGTGCGTAAGGACGAATGGCAGTTCATCACCACCTGTAAAGTTTGCCAGAGGCACAACAATGACAGAACAATGCTTTTAGCTCTGCCCATCCAGAGATCCCGGGGACTATATCAGTGGAGCTATTGTGGTTCGGGCCACTCCAGGAACCTCTGGCACGATGCATTGAATGAACACCTACTCCTGACCAAGCAGCAACTACTTTCTGTCAAAACACAAGAAACCCAGCAGAGAAAGAAAACCCAACACCCAGAGTAAGAACGCCAAACAAGCCAGCTCCAGGAACTCCCGGTGGCACAAAGTGCATGGGCCACTGGGCGATCTGGTTTCACCCACTCTCCTCTGCACATCAAAATGTAGCACTGCCACATAAGGGCTAATTTTTTATATAGTGAGAATAAGTCGGGTCAAGGATAAAAAAGCTGCAACACTTTATTAATTATGCCCTGAATGGTTTTATTTGCCCAAATGTATTAATGTGTATTGGTACCTGCTCCCACTCTCGCAAGACGCTCCTGGTCACATGAGCCAGATATAAACGCCAGCCCGGGAAAGCACTTGAGGGGAGAGTTATGGAGAACCCGCGCGCTGGACGTACTATTCTCAGGGAGTTGCAAAAAAACGGACGAAGACTGTTGGGGTTTTCCTTAAAATTTGGATTATCCCTGACTGGACTGCTTTGTCACCGCTCTCGCACTCCGACATCGGCCTCCCAGTTGAATTCCATCATTTCTGTTGAGACCGATTCCACTCTCTCGCTCACACATACAATAACCTGGACTTTGGAAAAATTTAAATTAGATATGAGTTTCTTATTTGCATTGAATTTAAGCAAAGTAAATATATACCTTTATATCTAGCCTTTCAGAAAACTGACTCTGGGTGTGCATCAGAAAAAGTCTGACAGATTAATGTGAAAAAAAAACTATATAATAAAACTATATAAGACTACATACCCGTTATAAGACTTTACTATTATTTAGGTGCTCTCACAAAGACAAAATAAGTTATGATTTTGCAAATGTTTGAAAGCAAACAGGGTGCGCTGTTTTGTATAGTTTTTGGTGAATTGAGAGGTCTAGACCTAACTGTGGGATGCTGACTCGAGGACCTGTGAAACTGGAGTAGCATGAACATCCAAACTATAACATAGTTGTGACATTTCACCTTCAAGCACAATTGCTTGGTCTCCTAAAGGGACTGTCATTCTAGTGGGAGGACTCTACCGTTTAGCGCCACAAATAAAGCGGGCAAGTAACAGGTGCTTCACCACAGAAAAACTCCATCAGAACATGGTAAGCAGTTTACCCAGTTTACATAGTTTCTCCTGCAGAAACTCCAGCACTGAAACAATCTGGCAGTGGACTGGGTCTACATGGTTTGCCATAAATCTATTTACAAAACCCTTCCATCTGAGGGCATAAGTTCTACTAGTAGAGGGAGACCTAGCACAAAAAATTGTTTCTATTATATTGGCTGGGCCTGAGATGTACTATTATTCCCTATGCCTGAAATATTAAATCTGAGAACCATATTCTGGTCGGCTAATGGTTAACCCTATCAATAAGTGGCGGAGTCCCTGTTGACGGACCTTCGCTAGGACTCCAGGGAGCAGAGCTATCGGAGGAATTATGTAAAGATGCAGTCACATGTGGGCCATGGCATTCAGACCCAGGGGAGCTGGACGATTTACTAAGTAGTAAAGGAGACATGTTAAAGGGTGCTACCTGAGTCTTTAATAACTACCTGGACTCCATATTAACATCAATTAACATCAACTATTATAGTTGAACTGCCTGCCACCTAACACACTGTATAAATGCAGATCATTTCTTGCTTTCTGTTTCACCCGAATGAGGATGGGTTCCCTGTTGAGTCTGGTTCCTCTAAAGGTTTCTTCCTATTACCATCTCAGGGAGATTTTTTCTTGCCACTGTCGCCCTCGGCTTGCTCACCAGGGACAAACTGACTATTTTGATTCATACACATTCACATTTCACACAAACTTAAATAATTCTTCTGATTGTGAAAGCTGCTTTGTGACAATGACAATTGCTAAAAGCGCTATACAAATAAAATTGAATTGAATTGAACATGTCGTGTCCTGCAAAGCAAAGAGGTCAACCTCTGCTACCTAAATTGTCTCCCAGATTCGAATAACTACTTTAGGGTGGGGTTTCAATTCCCCATGTGTCACAATATATCTGGAAGGCAAGTCTGCTTCCCCCCTTTTTTTTATGCCCCGGAATGTAAATCGCCTGAATGACAAGTACTTGTCCTATGCCCAAGCAGAATCTGCTGCGCTAGCTTGTTGAAGTGGAGCGGACGCAATCCGCCCTGGCGATTTATGTAAGAGACTACCGTAGTGTTGTCCACTTGCACTAGGACATGGTAGCCTCTCAACTGCTGGAGAAAGCATTTTAGGGCCAGAAATAAAGTCATCATTTTAAGGCAATTGATGTGGACAACAATGGACTGTTCACTCTGTTGCGGTCTGGGAAGCGATTCCGCTCCCTGAGGGCCAACACAGAGAGACTGAGGAGGAGCTTATTCCCGCAGGTGATAAGGTCTCTCAACCACACCAATATGCAGAACTAACACAATATTTTCACAATTTTCACAATCAATCAATCAATCTTTATACATCCATGGACACTACGGACAACTCCACGCACATCTACACTACATGTTTACGTTTACATTCTGGACCATTGCACAAAGACACTTTAATAACCTTTGCACAAAGTCACTTTTTCTATGCATATTTGCACACCATTATATTTCTATTTGTACAGTACATTTCTATTTTCAGTTTCTATTCTTAGTTCTATTTTTCCTAGTTAAATTGTATTTTATTTATTTGATTTTATTTATTTATTTATTATTATTATTGTTATTATATATTTTTATATACATTTTTTATCGTATTTCTTTTATTCATATTTATTACTATTATAAGCTTTAATTCTCTTTTTCAGGTCACTGGCGGTCGTGTAAGCATGTCACTACATTTCGTACTGTGTATGACTGTGTATGTGACAAATAAAATTATAATTTGAATTTGAGGAGGTGATGATCTGTAATATCATCACTTTGAGGTAAGATCTCTATATTAGAGACATCTATACCATGGGATATAATAAAATCAAGCGTATGATTAAAGCGGTGAGTTGCTCCATTTATATTTTGTTTAACCCCAAAGGAATTTAGTAAATCCATAAATGCGAGTGCTAAAGCGTCGTTAGCATCATCTACATGAATGTTAAAGTCTCCTACTATAAACACTTTGTCAGAGTTAACCAGTAGGTCTGATAGCAGATGTCCAAATTCTTTAAGAAAATCGACATATGACCCCGGGGGTCTGTACACGGTGGCCAGAGTAAAATATAGCGCGGGTTTATTATGTATTTTACTGAGTGCAACATTAATGATGAGCACTTCAAATGAGTTAAACCTGGGCCTTATTTTCTGAGTAACAGTGAGTACATCATTGTAGATAGTGGCGACACCAACACCACGACCGTACATCGTGTAAATTAATCGAATCATTTTAGATAAGTTATAAACATTTCAATATGT
Organism: Clarias gariepinus; assembly: GCF_024256425.1. Lineage (NCBI taxonomy): Eukaryota > Metazoa > Chordata > Actinopteri > Siluriformes > Clariidae > Clarias > Clarias gariepinus. The sequence continues at coordinate 22,341,199 of NC_071106.1, forward strand.
TATATATTTTATAATAGTATCAATTTTTATTTCAATAAATATTCTATATTTAATGTCCATAGCATAAAATTTGTCTCATAGGTGTTTGCGCGCGCATTTTATATGTAGGTGTTTGAGCAGTTATATGTATGTGTGACTGTTTCATATATGTGTATGCCAGTGTTTTATGAGTGTGTGCATAAGTGAAGTTTGATTTAAGCCCTATACGTTGCCTCATACGCTCGGTTACTGTAATCCCTCTTCTCACCTTTCATGTGTCATGGTTAAACACCAGAGGGCACCATGCTCTCGGACTCCATTTTGTGTTCTTTTGTGTTTCCTGTGTTTCTTGTGTTTCCTGTGTTTCTTTTGTTTTCCTTTGAACTTCATTTCCCAGAGTGCACCTCGGTCAGGTGATGGGAGCACACCTGAACCAAGGTTAGCTAATTAAGTTTAGTTATAAATAGTATGTCTCAGTTGAGTTTCCTTGTCTGGCATCTGTTGTGTTACCGTGCTGTTTATTACCGTTCTGTAAGTTTCTCCATGTGTCTGTGTCATGCTATTGTTCCTAGTCATTGTATCTCCCTGTTTAGTCTAGCCCCTGGAGCTTGTTTAGTTTGGTTATGTTTAGCTCCTGTTCTGTTTCGTTTAGCCAATGTGCCGTTTAGTTCCAGTGTTAGCTCTGCCTTATTTTCTTGTATGATGATCCTTTGTTCAATATAGTGAGTGTTTAATTGTTCTGTTTCCTTTATTAAAAGACTGTCTACGTGATTCACCTCTGCGTATATACCTTTTATAAAGCCCACACACAGCATCATGTAGGTCTGCTCAGTCTTGTTAAAAATCGTTTTAAGCCCCTCAATTCTGCGAATTCCCCCATCAGCGAAACCGGTTTGATAACTTGAAAGGTGAAAGGAAGGATTACAGTAACTGGGGGTTTTATGGGGGTTCACCTCGGAGCACGCTGTCGCGTTGTATTCAGCAAATAGACTAAAACAAAATGTTTGCTTCAGCATTGGAAACAATATTGTATTAGGCTAACTTTATTAAAGATTATACACTTTTGTTTTCTTCGTACTTTTTGCACACGCACGGGCATTTTTAAATTTGAACAGAAAATAATGGGCTGGTGGGCACGTTATTTTTCATATAACTTAAATGGCTGAATAAAGTTAAATATATACAATACATTAATATTGCGTATGCTTTACATTTGAGCACTCGTGTACATAGCTTTTTTATTGTATATACTACCATATCATATTTGTCTAATACTGTTTTATTCATATTTTACAACATAACATGCAGTTTGTAATTTACTTTCAATTGTACTTTTTAAATGTAACCTACGTATCTACAGTATAAGCATATTTAATTACTTCCGGAGAAATTTGGTCTGGCTTTTAGATAAAGTTCTTATTGAATATAATTTTATTATTGAATTATTTTATTATGAATATGATTTTTATTCCGTATATTCTTGTCAAGTATAGTCTTTCAGAGCAAGCACTGTGTCAGAAGATTCTGCGGAATCTCTTCTTACCTTTCCTTCACGATAGGTGTAAATTTATCAAACTGTGTGCTGTTGGCAAATAATGTAGGGGGGTTTAGATGAATTAGGAAGAGAGCAAACGTCTCTGCCCAAAATAGATTTAAAAAATAAAAATGATTAATGATAGCAATTAATTCAGACTTATGACAGGCGGTTGCCTAGTCACAGGCTCCCAGCCAGCGGGGGCACTGTGAGAGCTAATTAGGCAAATTGAATAAAAGAAGAAGAGAGGCTGGGCTAGGTAACAGCAGCCATATTACAGCCAAAGGTCAAATGCTAATGCTTAAAGCTAAAAGCCAAGGTGTTGTAAACCCGAATGCGGGATATGCTTGTCCAGTGTGCATGTGAGTAATGTCCCCGAAGGACATCGGGAGAGAAGCAGGCCGTTCTCTGGTTTCTGTTTTTCATATACTGTATAGACTTGTGCTAAGGAGAGAAAGGACTCCAAATCTTGTGCACAATGTTGTGGACTGAGTGAATGTGGTGTGGGTGGCCGGCGTGTGAGTGAGTGCAGCACTATATTAAATGTAAATACACTTTGAATTTATATTGGTATCTCTGGTGGTCCTTATTCACTCCCTGATTTCTGTTAACGGCTAGTTATTGTTTTAATAACAGTAGCGAGTTTGTTACAATGGCGCCCAACGTGGGGCCATCAGAGCTATATATACACTGCTCACAAAAATTAAAGGAACACTTTTTTTTATTGGGCCTGGCATGAAATCAATTAAACCTGTCTAATAATTTTCTGGTTGGTTAAGCAGCTGAGGGCATTGTTAATCACTTTTAGCTGTATTAGTGTTCATGGACTTAACGACAGGTGCACTACAGTGGCAACAATTAGAAAACCCTCAAAACAGGACTGATTTTACATGTGGAGGTCATTTCAAGTTTCTCCCTCTTGATCTTTTTTGGCTGGTTTTTCACTCACGCTAGTTTTGGCTTGAGTAATTATCTCTACTGGCAGTATGAGGCGATTCCTTAACCCTACAGAAGTTGGCCAGGTTGTCCAACTTCTCCAGGATGGCACATCCACACGTGCTGCAGCAAGAAGGTTTAATGTGTCTCCCAGCACAATCTCCAGAACATGGAGGAGATTTCAGGAGACTGGCGGTTATTCTCTGAGAGCTGGACAGGGCCGTACAAGGTCCTCAACCCATCAGCAGGACCGATACCTGCTCCTTTGTGCAAGGCGGAAGCCAACGGTTTTTCTCTCTCTTGCGCTGCGGGTATTCATCTCCCCTGCTGGGTCTTAGTGCTCGTCTCTTACTGGTATAATCAACATCTGTGCATGCGTGTACTGTTTACTATAACACTGTGACTACATGTGTGTGAAACATATTTTATTATGTGTTCGGAAGCACATGTACAGCGCGTGTACTGTTTCTTATAACACACGTGTCTGCGCACGAGTAAGGCAAAAGAAATTCTCAATACAAAGGTAAAAAATCTATTTTTTTCCTCATCACGGTGTGTGTGTGTGTGTGTGCGCGAGCGTAATTAGACACTGTGCCGGCTGTGTGTGTGTGTGTGAGAAACCCTCATTCACAAACACACACGCGTGCAAAGAAATGAAGGTGAGAGATACACACTCTGCTCTCCAAAGAAACTCTGTCGCGAATCTTTTCAGAGGTAAGGTGCTGGGTCATTTGTTTGTTTGTTTTACTTAACAGCAGTGATTCTGTTAGTTTGCGCTCACACGAGTGTCTTTATCGATGTTTATTGCTTTTTTAGATAAAACAGTGTAGCGAGAGAGAGACGTTGATTTATGACCTCTGTTTACGGAAGTGTAGTCCAGTGCAGGAGATGCATTGTGGGTAATGCAGTCCGGTGTGTGTGAACGCGAATGTGAGATTTAAGTTAGGATATACAGCCTGAGTTTTGTTCTTCAGTAGTTTTTTTTTTTAGTTGGATTTAAGTGTAGGATCCACCCGAAAGTTTGTAATATAACCTGACAATGCAGAAAATAAAAGAACGGGCATTGACGAGTTTGTCCATCTTATCTGGAGCATGGATTAACGGGCTGTTACGCTGTCGCGAGCAACATTTAAAATAAAGCGGAGAAGCTTTATTAATTTAGATGAGAACAGTAGTCTTTCCGTTAATGTGTGTGAGTGTGTTTAAACGAGAGAAGAAAGTTTTAATGTGTAAGATAAGGAGGAGGAGACAGGAGGGGCTGAAAGCAAGAGTCTCCACTTACTCTAGCCTTACACACACATACACACACATACACACATACACAGTGCCTGCATGCACAGAGGGAAACGCTTATCTGCCGGGAATTATTTTTAACTTTTTTGAAAGGTAACGTGCAGGTTAATTTGTTTTATTTTTACTTAATATTTTGTATTAATTATTTTTATGTATTTATTTTTTTGGTCTGTAAAACGAATAATTTAAGTTTCCATTATTTCTTATGGGAAAATTTAATTTGGTTTATGAGCGTTTTGGAATACGAGCCCACTTCTGGAATGAATTACGCTCTAATCCGAGGTTCCACTGTGTGTGTGTGTGTGTGTATGTATATATATATATATATATATATATATATATATATATATATATATATATATATATATTATGACTTGACAAATCGGCTCGCTGGCGTGTTGGAAAAGCCAGCGTTTATCTAGCAAGTAGCCTATATATTTGTTTGTTGTATTTCTAGGGGTGGGGGCATTTTTATCAATAAATTGCACGCGCTTATCCTCCTTTTGATTAAAGCGCTGCCTTTTGTTAAGTGAAAGTGCAAGCCGCCTGTTTATACACACCTATGAATTTTTTTTTAGGTCTAAATATTCATTTTTATTAATTGACAGGTGTATTATGAAGTAAAGAACTGTTGTTCCCTGTTTTTGTGTGTGTGTGTGTGCAGAGAGTTTGTGTGTGTCCAACCAACCCTGGCCTCGAAACTCAGAAGGCTATGTGTCATAGCTGATAACTGCTCCTTTGATAAAAAAGTGGAGTAAAGTAGCCTGTACAAGCCAATTTCTCCCCCCCCAAAATAGTGCAAATGTCTGCAACAATCACTAACCATTAAAATGTCAAGGATTTAATTAAATCCAAATATATAAATTAGGTTTTCTTTATACATAATATTTTCATTATTTAAACTCATGCTAGGGTACTTTTACTACACTGAAGTACAATTTAAAGCTATTTATTCTCGTATCGTTTATTTGCTTACTTACTTACTTACTAACTAGCAAATGCTTTCAGTAAAGGGCTCTAAAACAACGGCAGTAGAATGACAATGGAATATTCTAGAACGTGTAAGTTGACGCCCATGCAGCAATCATTAAACAATAAAATGTTGAATTTGAATTAAAATGCCACTTATATATATTCATGTTTAATTACATTTTTAAGTCATCGTGTTCACCCATGGGTTTACTGCATAAACACCAAAATAAAAGGTCTGGGGAGGAAACGAAGAAGCTTCTTTTTTCTATTTTTTCTAAGTTTAATTATGCAGCACTTTAAGTATTCATAGCAAAAGCAACCCAACAGTGTAATTTAAGTACCCGAAATGACACAAAGCTAATTAGGCAAATTCAATAAAAGAAGAGAGGCTTGGCTAAGTAATAGCAGCCATATCACAGCCAAAGGTCAAATGCTAATGCTAAAAGCTAAGTGCCAAAAGCCAATGTTTTGTAAACCCGAATGCGGGATATGCTTGTCCAGTGCGCATGTGAGTACATGGGATAAAATGTTTATTTGTGTGAAGCCCGCCGAGCCATTTTTATCATATTGTGTTTTTCACCGCTAAGAAGGAACATGGAGAGACGAGTGAGCTTCCTTGCTGCCCAATGCAAATGGCTGAGGGTAATTTATTTAGCACCGGCATGAAATAGCATAAACAGTACATTCAACAGTCGCACACGAATCCACACTCAATAAAACACACATCTAACCCCCACACACACACAACCTGGCCAAAGCCACTAACCCAAACACCCTTCCCCAACAGGGTGAACACATAACACCCCTCCCGAAAAGCATGATGGTTGCTAATCAAAACCCCGCCCATGCCACACTGCCCCCACCCAAGCTGTGACGGTCCCCGGTCACGACGGCAAACTTAGTCTTGGAAGCGTGACGGTGGTCGGCGCTGGCGTTCTGAACGTCAAAGTCTTTTTGCAGGGGAAGGAGGGCCGCAACCCTCTCCCTGAGGCGGACCGGCCTCCACAGAGTTCGAGGTTTCGCTGGCGTTGGGCTGATAGGGCGCGAGACGGTCCCGGTGGAGCGCGACCACTCACGACTGCCCCGTCAGCCTTACCTGGTGGACTACATCGGAGAGCTGGGCAATTACCGTACAGGGGCCCACCCAGTGAGACATAAGCTCAGGCGAGAGCCCCCTTTTCCTTCTGGGGGAATACACCCAAACCTGCTCCCCAGTAGCAAAATCTCGCCCCCGGCTATGAGTCTCATACACGCGGCGCTGCTTAACACCGGCGTCCGCCAAGTGTCTACGCGCCAACTCGTGGACATGGAACAGTTTGTCTTTTAGGGAACAAAAATAATCCAACCCAGCCTTCGTGGGTAAATCAGATTGTGTAGGTGGCCCGAACACAAGGTCCACAGGCGTGCGCAACTCACGCCGAACACTAACGCAGCTAGCGCCAGCTGTGATGACGCTCGCACACCGCCACAAACACCTCCCCTCGAAGTTACGCCCCTGATCGCTATGTAACTGCTCCGGGGCGCCAAATCGGCTGAACACCTCATCCACCAGCACCCAAGCCATGGTGGAAGCGCTCTGGTCAGGCACAGCAAAAGCCTCCGGCCACTTGGTGAAATAGTCCAATAGCCTGAGAATATCCACGTCCATACGCTCCATAGGTGCCCCCACCCGAAAGTCTTGCAAGGGTGCTCGCGAGCGCTGAGAGTTAGCTAGCGAACGCTAGTCGGTTAAACTGCTAGCAGAAAGCACGCGCGTGCACCCTATCCCAGCGAAACGGCTAGTTCTTTCTCGTGAGCCCGTGCAGCGGACTGGCGATTGTGGCAAAATCCTTCACAAACTGCCGATAGTAAGAGGCTAACCCGAGGAAGGTGCGTAGCTGCGACACATTTATTGGTTCAGGCCAATTCTGTACAGCAGCAATTTTGGCTGGATCAAGCACAACTGGTGAAGACCACGGTCCGGACGCTGGCTCTATGACGCCCAAGTCGGCCATCCCATGCAGCTTCTGTTCGGCGATAGCTCGTTTAGCTAATGGAAGGCGTCTCCGATGTAGCCGAACAGGAGCTGCATTACCCGTATCGATCGTGTGCTGCACTAAATTGGTATGAGTGCACTCGCGCTCATCTACTGCGAAAATGTCCGCGAACTCATGTTAAAGGGACTTCACGGTGTTGGTCACGCTGCATAAGCTCGGCCATTATTCTTGCTCGGTCTGCTACCGGATGTTTACATAGCGCGTCCACCGGAAGTTCCGCCCCCCTGGTGCGTGCTACTAACACGTCCGGCTGCACTTTGGGCACTAGCAACCTGGCTAACCTGAAGTTACCACACAGAGTTCCGTCAGCGAGATTCAGTACCGCACCCCACCTTTCCAAAATGTCCCACCCCAAGATAAAATCATCCTCGATGTTTGCCACAAAGAATGGATGAGAAAGACTAATTGCACCTACTTGTATTCGCACTGAGCAACAGGCCTGTATCTCCAAATACCTCCCCGACACAGTGCGAATGTTAAAGGCTGGGTCCAGCAGCATACAACCGCGCTCGCCTTGTTCCAATAATCCCCAGCGCAGCAGTGAAACTGTAAAGCCGGTGTCTAAGAGCGCCTGTAGCGAAACGTTGTCTAGACCCCCGCACGATTACCTACATGTCTTGACCGAAAGTTGAATCCGACAGTTGGGAAACAAAGACAGCAGGTGGGTTTTCTTTGTTTGTGTTTGGTGTGTTTCCTGGGAGTTGGGGTGTGTCGGCTGTTCCCCCAGAGATAAACACATCACCGGCGGTGTCCGAGTAACGTGCGTGGGACCGAACTTCCGACCACAACCGCGCCGCCATTAAAGGGACGCCTGCGGATCGCAGGATCCCTTTTCTCGAAACGTGCATTTTTAATGGCCAGATCTGTAGGTTTCTTAGTTAGTTAATAAGTTAGTTAGTTTTTATTAATTTATGTTGCTTACTTATGTTGCATGTAGTACCTTGGTCTTGGAAGAATGTTATTTCATTTCACTTTGTCCTAAACTGTATATGGTTGAAATGACAATAAAAGCCTACTTAAACTTTAAACGACCTTATTGCTTCTTCCAAGGTAAAAAATAACATTTCTGTTACGTCTCGGGTTACTTTGCTGTAACCCCGTTCCCTGAAAAAGTGGGGACGAGATGCTATGTGAAAACGCTATGGAAACATCTTTTTGTGTTACAGGTCATGAAGCATGTCTGTATCAAACATGCCAAATTTTGGCTATATATAACCTCGGTTAGGTGACGTCATCTGAAGTGCATTTTGTTTGATACACACATGCTTCACAACCAGTAACACAAAAAGATGTTCCCATAGCGTTTTAACGCAGCATCGAGTGTAGCTTTTGAAAGGTAACATTGTGTTTTGTAGTGTTCATAAATCATCAATAATGTATAAATAATGTATAAATCATCAATGTGTTTTATAATGTTTTTCAATTTACACTATAAATAATGACTCAAAACATACACACTATTTAAACAATAAAGTTTGGTCTGTATAAAACCTACTACACTATGTGTTCGTGCATGTTATTCACAAGTTCTAATGCGTGTCTTTCTTGTTACACATTGTCACTCACGACTGCAGATGTCCGTTGATTTCTTTGTCTCTTGTTTTATTTTCTACATCAAAGTACAACGGTTGTTACAGTTTCTTGCATAAAATCACTGTAGTCAGAACAAGTCGTTTGCTGTGTTCTGTAGCTTCAGTAGATTACAGTTACAACAACTTATTTTACTGTATCTTTTAGCTTACAGTCTCACGTGGCTCATGGTCAAAAGCTTGTGTACTCCAAACCTTTCTGTATCCTTCCGTGTCTTAACAGAAACTGAACAACTAACATGCGTGATAGACATACAGCTACATAACTGTGGGATGATGTCAAGAACAACTTATGAAATAATGTCACAATACATTATACGAGTATAATACTAAATGCTTAAACTAATACACTTAATAGACTTATGCTTAACTAACAGACTTGATGCTTAATGCTTAACTAATAAATTGAAATGAAATAAACATAACAACAAATTACAAGAATGAACTAAGCCATAAACATCACTTTAAAACTGTAAAAAATACTTCGTTCACAATATTATAAAAATAAATAATTCCATAAATTCTTCCAATATTTAGTATAATGCTAAAGCGGTGTTCAACCAGGTGAAAACAACAGCTAAATATGTTTCTCTGTGTTCTGTAATTTTACATGAACTTGTTTATGAAATGTGCAGATGACAATTTCCCCTAACTTTTATTCCTTACAAACAGGTCTCCTGATCTCTACCCGATAGTGTTAAAGTACGTGGTGCAGTATGCAGAGCTGCACTACAAGATGTTTTAATAGTTATAAAAGCCCTGATGCAGGAATTTAGAGGGGAACAACAAAATAGGAGGCTGTGAGAGTGCTTGTGATACGCACAGGAAGACCTTCCCGTTTGGAGATGGCATGGGATTATTAATTAAGAGAACTCAAAAGGAAACAAATTATAACTAATAACACAAAATAAACAGAGCTCCGCTCCGCTTTTCTTTGGAAAACAAAACTATATCCTCTCCTTACCGAGGATCACAGGTGTGCCACAGGACGAAGGGCGGAGGTCTCGGGACCCTTATATAGACATGCCGCCAGGTACGGTCTATCCAGGCTGATTGCGGCATTGCCTGGCAACGCGTGTCTATAAATGGCCGCGCCTTTGCCTGTTTAGGACGTTTCAAACAGTGCGAAGCATTTTTGCCTGGCTCCGCCCCTCGTGAGACCCGCATCATTACAGATAGAGATGGTTTTGGCATGCACTGAAGGAGTTTGTCAGACATGAGGCTAAGCTAGGGAACAAAAATGAGCTTTTTCAGGCCAAAATGAAATAAAAAAAATGTAATTTGTTTAAATGTTTTCATTGCTTATTAAATTAAATTATGAATCTGCTGACCCAGTAGCACATCCTGACAATATTTGAATTGTATGGTCATTTAGTTTCTTCTATTTCAGTTAATAAATATACTACAAATTTAAAGAACACAAAGTATAAGATGACACAAAAGCCTAAACACGTAGCTTTTCTAATTACACATGATAAAACCTAAAGGCTCACTGTGTTACATTTAAATTTGATAGATTTAATTTAATTCTTAATTTGTACTGTAATTTTAGAACTATGACTATGACTATGAAGGGGCATTTCACTTGCCCCACAGTTGCCGGATTAAAGGAGGAGCCTATTCAGCAAATTTCAAGAAAACATGCTGATCTTAAACAAGTTGTGCTATAACTATTTTTTTATTTAGTCTTAAACTTTTTTTTTAATATGTTTTTGTCTGTATAGAACTTCTATATGACTTCCATAAACACCACTTTAATACTGTACAAAAATACTAAAGGTTCATAATATTTTAAAAATAAATAAATCCATGAGTTTTCCCAAGATTCTGATTAAATAAACAAAGTCTCTGAACAGGTGAATTTGAAATTAATATTTTGCTTGTGGCAGGACCAGAGATGCAAAGTTGGCTACAATACCAGGCATCCTTAGTCTCTTTCTTAAGAACAGTAGATTAGGGGCATTTTCACATTAGGCACGATTGATTTGGGATCATTTAAAAGCCCCTAAAGAACTTTAGAACACTTATAACATAGCTGTGTAACAATATAACCTATAGCCCATGTCAGTCATTGTGATTTTAATCTATTGGTCACTTTACAAGACCAGATTATTTTTTTAAGGCTCTTCACAACAGCGATAATGAGAACCTGACCAGTGTGGTTGTGCAAAAAAAGTCAACTGCATTTAAAATGTAACTTATAAAATGTGATTTCTATGATGAATTTATGTATAACAATGCATTATTTCATTTTATGATAGTTATTAAATGGATAATAGTGTCATTTAAGCGGGTCTGGCAGCAACCAAGGCAAGAAAGGTAAAGACTAAAATTGCTCTGACCTGTTAAGTAGCACTAGTATAACAACATCCCTTTGTCCAATCTTTCCCAGCATGGACCACTTCATGGTTTTTCTTTCACCTGCATGTGGCATGGTGATAAATTACAGCTCTTAACTACCATTGATTATTTTGGGCTTCTCTACTTTGGGTGACAACTGCTGTAGTCTCTTTGAATGGATTCTAGTGACACATTTGAGGGAAAAGGAGGCTTTCTCCCAGTGTTGATTAAATTTGCATACTGCTTAATACAGTCTGACTAAAATGTTTTTTTCTTTTAGTTTGTTTGTTTTGCCATACTAAAGCTTAAATAAGTTTTTAGTACAATATGTCTTTTCTTATAGTATAGTAATTAACTATTACTAGCATTAGCCCAAACAACATCATCTCCTTGTTAAAGAAAATATTGGAGCAAAATATGAAGCTACCTTCTAACATGCTGGCCCACCCATCATTCAAAATCAGTTCTGACACTTCTGCCATGGTCCCTTATCTGGGCTGTCCATAGGTCAAACAACAAACACTTGGGCCTGATTAAAAAAAAAAAAAAAAAGTTGGTGAAACCCCCCTACTTAAAATAAGGCTAATGTTGTCTTTGAAATAGAAGTGCCAGTTAGGGAGGGTATGAGCAGGTATGTTAGAAATTACTTTTGTACTATGAGATTCATGGCAGGCCTTTAGGTAGAGGTATGTCCTGTGAGGTTAGGGAGCTTATGGGATTGGGGCTCTTGTGACACTCTACTGGCACTCCTGTCATCTCAATATCATGTGAAATCTCACATATGCAAGTCTGTTATGACTATACTGAATAGCCATGCACCCTGGGTCAAGATTCAGAAAAGCAATAGCATAAATATAGGATCCCTATTTTGATATAATGTTGCTCCTTTGCTTTTCCCTTTCTTTTAAAGGTGCAGAAGTCATAAGAAGTTGGTCTGGTTTGAGCATTCCCTATGAATGTTCCTCTTATTTTGAATCCTAATCATTCATGCCTCTTTTACATTTCTTATACACCTAATTTTGCTATGGCTGTCATAATTTTTTTTTTTTAACATTGCTGTCTTTAGCAATACACACCCAATTATGTCCTCGTTTATTGAATCTGGACAACACAAACAGGCAACCCGAGGACTTTTTCAAACAGGAGGAGCAATTAAAACAGCGTGTGGCAGCAATGCGCAATGGCATGCGCGTGCCATGAATTCACATGCAGACTGGGAAAGCATGTAGACAAAAAACACATTTTAGAACATATTACACTCAACAAAAATATAAACGCAACACCTTTGTTTCTGCTCCAATTTTTCATAAGATGGACTTAAAGATCTAAAATTCATTCCAGATACACAATATTACCATTTCTCTCAAACATTGTTCACAAATCAGTCTAAATGTGTGATAGTGAGCACTTCTGCTTTGCTGAGATAATCCATCCCACCTCACAGGTGTGCCACATCAAAATGCTGATCTGACATCATGAGTAGTGCACAGGTGTACCTTATACTGCCCACAATAAAAGGCCACCGTGGAATGTGCAGTTTTGTCTAACAGCAAAATGCCACAGATGCCACAAGCATTTAAGGAGCGTGCAATTGGCATGCTGACAGCAGGAATGTCAACCAGATCTGTTGCTCGTGCATTGACTGTTCATTTCTCCACCATAAGCCGTCTCCAAAGGCGTTTCAGAGAATATGGCAGTACATCACACGGCCTCACAACCGCTCAGACAGCTGCTGAAACAATTGGTTTGCATAACCAAACAATTTCTGCACAAACTGTCAGAAACCGTCTCAGGGAAGCTCAACTGCATGCTTGTCGTCCTCATCGGGGTCTTGACCTGACTCCAGCTCGTCGCCGTAACAGACTTGAGTGGGCAAATGCTTAGATTCGATGGCGTCTGGCACGTTGGAGAGGTGTTCTCTTCACGGATGAATTTCGGTTTACATTGTTCAGGGCAGATGGCAGACAGCGTGTGTGGCGTCGTGTGGGTGAGCGCTTTGCTGATGTCAATGTTGTGGATCGAGTGGCCCGTGGTGGTGGTGGGGTTATGGTATGGGCAGGCATCTGTTATGGACGAAGAACACAGGCACATTTTATTGATGGCATTTTGAATGCACAGAGATACCGTGATGAGATCCTGAGGCCCATTGTTGTGCCATACATCCATGAACATCACCTCATGTTTCAGCAAGATAATGCACGGCCCCATGTTGCAAGGATCTGTACACAGTTCTTGGAAGCTGAAAACGTCCCAGTTCTTGCATGGCCAGCATACTCACCGGACATGTCACCCGTTGAGCATGTTTGGGATGTGCTTGACCGGCGTATACGACAGCGTGTACCAGTTCCCACTAATATCCAACAACTTCGCACAGCCATTGAAGAGGAGTGGACCAACATTCCACAAGCCACAATTGACAATCTGATAAACTCTATGCGAAGAAAATGTGTTGCACTGCATAAAGCAAATGGTGGTCACACCAGAAACTGACCGGTTCTGAGTCCACAGACCCCCAATAAAGCAAAAAACTGCACATTCCAGGGTGGCCTTTTATTGTGGGCACCTGTGGTACTACTCATGATGTCAGGTCAGCATCTTGATGTGGCACACCTGTGAGGTGGGATGGATTATCTCAGCAAAGCAAAAGTGCTCACTATCAAACATTTAGACTGATTTGTGAACAATGCTTGAGAGAAATGGTAATATTGTGTATCTGGAATGAATTTTAGATCTTTAAGTCCATCTCATGAAAAATCGGAGCAGAAACAAAGGTGTTGCGTTTATATTTTTGTTGAGTGTATAATAAGTCATGTACCTGAACAACACAAACAGGCAACCTGAGGACTTGTGCAGCAATTAAATCATATAAAATAATATTCATTAAACAAAAACAAAATGACCAATGAAACACATGTGTACATCAATAAGGGGCTTATAATCACAATTATACAAGTATAAGGTGTGAAAGCATGCGTTATTTGACATTAACATCTAATTAATTCACTACCAAACTTTTGTGACCTACCACTGTCAATTCACATGCAGACTGGGAAGTGGTTAAAGATGAGGAATACAGCATGTGGACACAGGAAATCCAAATATGGTCATGGCAAGTGAAATCAAAAAATACTGTTTTAAAGGCATACCTGGCATACTCCACCCCCAGCTGACCTACATGTGCACATGACAACAGGAGGAAAAAAAACTAAAGAAAGTACAAAACATAAGATATCAAAATGCTACAAAGTCACTTAGAGAGAAAAAAAATAAAAAACAACCAGGAACATGCAACCATATTTACAATAAAATAGAGGAAAACAAACAAAAAAAATGTCATCTGTACAGTACAAAAAAATACTAATAATAATACTGTAAAGTGCATAGACCCCTAAACATTCCAGTCGTAAGACTATTCTCAAATTTTAATTCAAATTTTGTCACATACACAGTCATACACAGTACGAAATGTAGTGAAATGGTTACACGACCGCCAGTGACCTTAAAAAGAGAATTAAAGCTTATAATAGTAATAAATATGAATAAAAGAAATACGATAGAAAATTAAAATAAAAAAATTAAATAATTAAAATAAAATTTAACTAGGTAAAATAGAACTAAAAATAGAAACTGAAAAAAAATATGTATTGTACAAATAGAAATATAATGGTGTGCAAATATGCATAGAAATGCTCTCCAGAATTAGAAATGACAGAGGGTTGCAAGGCCTCTAAACACCCATAGGAATAACATGCCTGTTACATATCACATTTATTCAGTGTCCATGCTAACACAGTATTACATGAAATTTTTTTTCCATAGGGTCAACTCCTTTCAAAGTACAATGACAGATGTCTCTCATCCCAATATAACATACACCAACACTATTAGAAACACCCCACAAACATCTAACCATAAGAACATCACAACCCAGACAAAAACCTTCTCATAAAGAGGGGCGACATATACTTGCTGATTAAACACTGTGTTTTTTTTAAAGTGAAAGCGCGCGCGATATGAGCAGCTTTAATTATTAATAATTAAATAATTATTCAATGCTGGACCTAAACAGAAAAAAAGCATGATGGTTTTTATTTTTTTAATTCTTATTATCATGTTCTTTTGCTGTTTGTGTTCAATGTTGAATAATTATTTGAAACTGAAGCGCCTTGTGTAGATTCATGCCACGAGTCATTTTATCATACAAAGATTATTACGTTGTTCTCAGACAAAAGTAAATAAATAAAATAAACATCAACAACTTCCACCAAAGAGTCTAGAACGCAGAGTACAGGATGCGTCACACAGCCGCGATATATTACACTATAACCATATTATATCAATGTTAGAAGTGTAGTTTTTAGTTATTCTAATGTTCTATTCTGAAAGTCTTTTCCCAGTTATTTTTATATTAAAATTTTAATGTCTTTAAATGTAACTTCTTTTTTTTTACATTTTTTACATCTTAATAACAATAAACTAATACAAACAGAAGCTTTATAACAATTCATTTTTTTCTACAAATAAAATCGTTAGCTAGTAAACTTAATTAGCTAGTCCAAATAATAAAAATGTTTTTACAAGCCCTTGAGCTGTTGTTTGTGCTTGTTTTGCCAGTCAGTTTCCTTGCTGTTTTCCGTGACGCATTCATAATTTAAACACCCCACCCCCGTTAAAACCGCATATTCAGAGAAAGACTCGTCTACAAAAGGTTCAAAGGTCAAAACTCAGCAAAGTGAAAGAGCGCACACGAGGGTTCACACGAACATTTTACATTCACTAAAAGGCTTATTCACAACTACATTTCAGCCATTCACACATATGCATTGTGCTACGATGTTGTTACACACTTTCACTTTTCATCTCCCCTTTGATCAAATCGCTCTCGATATGAGCCGACACAAGCAGCTTTGTTTCAGTCATAATATTCATCTATTATAAAGAGACTAAACTGATTGCTGAAAAAACACTGCATTTTTTAAAAGTGAAAGCATGCATGATGTGAGCAACTTTAATTATTAATAATTAAATAGTTGTTCAATGTTGGACAAAAACAGCAAAAAGCACCATGAATATAATTTTTTGAATATTAATTTCATGTTCTTTTGCTGTTTGGGTGCAGCATTGAATGATTATTTGAAACCCAAGCGCTTCGTGTATTCATGCCACGACTAATTTTATCATACAAAGATTATTATGTTGTGCTCGGACCACTGAGCTTCCGGTCACCAGGCCACCCTGGTGCAGAAAACAATACTATAATTTAATGGAACAATACAAGTGTTGCAAAGACGAATGGCCAAATATTCAGCCCGAAGTGTGTCGATAGCTTTCCTGTGTCAAATAAAGCTGTGACCTACTATAAGGCTTCTGATCTTGTATTCCTAATCATCCTTTGGTACAAAAAAGGTAGACAGAATTTTAGATAATTATGTGAATAGCTTTTATTAGGTTAACATGTAACGCATGGAGTATAGAAGATGCCAATAGACTTTAAAAGTGCTCAGGAAAGACTGGACTCCTTCAAGACACTTAAAAATACTACACGCCATATTGCATTATGACTCTTACCCATTTTGTGCTATTCTAACAAAACAAAAGAGCACATTTTTTAAAAGTATAAGCGCGCACGATGTGAGCAGCTTTAATTATTAATAATTAAATAGTTGTTCAATGTTGGACATAAACTGCAAAAAGGACGATGAGTAGTATTTTTTTATTATTAATTTTATGTTCTTTTGCTGTTTGGGTTCAGCAGTGAATAATTATTTGAAACCAAAGAGCTTTGCTTATTCATGCCACGAGTAAATTGATCATACAAAGATAATTACGTTGTGCTCGGACCACTGAGCTTCCGATTCCAAAATTGACCTTTTTACAGTTAAAAATTTTAATGTTTTTACAAGCCCTTGAGCTGTTTACTTGAATTATAACAATAGACAGATAGAAACAGAGAGCCTGTCTAAACAAAATTAATTGCAGCCATTTTGCAAAATGTGCCTTTGCGCCACCTGGCGGTCATTTCACAAGTTACTTTAAATTGCGACTGATTTATTTTGGCTGCTGCCATTTGGCCGTGACAGAGTGTGTGGCAGTAATAGATATTCCCCTTAAGTAACCACTGTACAAGCTTATCTACATTCAGTGGTAATAAGGGGGACTTTTCCCGCTGGAAGAGGGACTGGAAAAACCTTCAAAGACAAGGAGAACCCACAGGGTCAGCTGAGGTTAAAAAGATTCAACTGGTAGACAGCATCAACAACAAGATTGCCAAAGAGCTCAGCCTTTCCTCCTACAACACAGATGCTAACATCTTCAGAGTGTTGGAGAACCGCTATGGAAACAGGACCACAATTGCCATGGAAATTGTCGAGGAGTGAGAAAGGATTCCTGCAGTGAGAGATCATCAGCCAAGGAGGGCTATAAAGTTAATCCAAACGGTAGAAAAAGCCCTAGCAGATCTCACGGAGCTTGGAAACATCAGCGCAATCAAGAACCCACTTGTGATAAAGTCCATTGAGAGCGAGTTACCCAAGTTTGTGAAAAGACAATACTTAGTCTACATGACGGATTCTGCAAATGGCATCAAACCAGAGAAACACTTTGATGCACTACTAGAGTTCCTAAAGTAAGAAGAGGAAATTCTTAAAAGGTTCGAGCAGCTCAAAATGTCAGAAAAGGCAGAAAGGCCAGAAAAGAAATCTGAGAAGTATACCTTCACCAGAACGACAAAAAGTTTCTACAGAAAGTGGATGTGTCATGTGTGGAGAAGAGAGGCATAGAGACAAAATCTTCTTTTGCAAAAAAATTTAAAAACTAAAACTAGCAGAGAAGATGTCCATTGTAAGGGAACTGGGTGCGTGTAAAAGGTGTTGGCATGTCACAAGGATGGTGACAGGTGCAACGACAACTGTCTTTGCAGAAACAAAGACTGTAAAATGGGAGCCCCATCAGACCATCATTACCTTCTTTGTCCAAAAGGGGACCTCAAAAATATAGGTGCGGAAAAAGCCACCACCAGAGACCAGAGGAAAGGAAGTACATTTACAGATGAACAAGAGGAGCTTTTGGCAAAACTCTCACAAGAACTGTCAAAAAAGTTCAAGAGAGCATTTACCAACAAAGCAAAGATGGTAGACTGCTTTTAGAGAGACAAAATTGGACTTTTAGTCGAGAGTGGATTAAAAGAACTCCCTGTTATTATGATGTTGATGGAAGTAACCGATATTGCAGGACAAAAAATTGGCAGTCTGATAGATCTGGCCTCAGACACAAATTATATTACGCACAAAGCTGCTGATAGACTCAAGTAAAAAGGAGTAAAAGTTACCTTGGTGGTTCATGGGGTTGGCAAGATGGCCATTAGAGTGAGCACAAAAAGGTACCTCTTCAGGATTAGAGTCAAAACTCATAAGGGGACAAGTGAAGGCTCATCAGCTGGTCTGTTATGGGTTGGAGGAGATTGCCAAAGTCCACAGAAGTATAACTCTAGAGCAACTTAAAAAATTCTTTCCAGACACAGACCTTAAAGAACTGAAAAGGCCAAAGAATATATAACTCCTTATCAGCCATTGAGAGGGGAGACTCGCACCACAGAGAATGAAAGTCGTGGAAAATCTTGTTCTATGGGACAGTCGATTGGGGAAAACTGTGCTGGAGCACACCCAGATCTGATTAAGAAGGTGGATATAACAGCACATGTGTCAGACGCATTTAGCTCGGTTCATGAGGGCGGCTGCAGTCAAGTATGAGGAAATCTTAAAAATATTCAAGATAATCCAAAGAGAGAAAAAGTTGTGTAGCTGAAACAAAAAGCTCACTAGCAAGTAACCAGGATTTTCTTGAGTGGTGGAACTGGGACAGTATCGGAGCGGCCTGTGAACCAAAGTGTGGCAGGTGCCTTTGTGGTAACTGTCAGCCTAGAGAAAAAGAAAAGAATCTTGCAGAAGAGTAAGAACTTGAGATCATAAGAGATGGTCTCACCTATGTTGAAAAAGATTTCCAGAGCAAGTCTTCACACTGGGATACAAAGTATCCATGGATTCAGGATACTTTGTAAGTAAGTAACTTAACAAGTGTCAACATCGAAGATCGCTCTGCTCGATGCATTGCGCAATTAGCTATGCATGAAACAGCACGATTGGCAAGGTTTGCTCATTTGAAAGAGGAGTGCAGAGTACTTGAGGAGGATAGCTATGTGGATGACATCACATCTCACAATAACCAGGAGAAACTGACCATGATAATAAATGGACATGAAGAGATTCTGACAGCCGGCGGACTTGCACTCAAGCCATGGGTTAGGTCAGGGCAAAGTGGGAGGCAAGTGACTGGTGCACAAACACAAAGTCAAGCAATTATACTTCCGAACCAGATGAAGGAAGAAGAAAATAAAGCTTTGGGAACAGCAAAAGCAAAAGACTGGGCCAGCAAGTGACTGGTGGTGGATCCCAGGAAATGGCCCTGGAAAATGGATCCTGCAAGTCTAGAAATCATGAAGGGGTCTATAATTTTTTAGCATAGGTGCATTTTCACTGTGAGAGACAGAATCTAAAAAGAAAAATCCGGAAATCACATTGTATGATTTTTGAACAATTTATTTGTGAATTACTGTGTCAAATATGTATTTGATGACTTGCTTATCAGCCAGATTTCTGACCCTTGAAGACCTGTTATTTTGCTTTTAAATAGTCCAGCTACGCTCTGCTCATGATTCTAAATTAGTAGCACCTGTTTGAGGTCGTTATCTGACATAAAGACACCTGTGCACCCCACAATCAGCCAAAGTCTAAGTAGCAACATGGGCAAAACCAAAGAGCTGTTAAAAGGCACAAGAGACAAAATTGAAGACCTTCACAAAGCTGGAAAGGGCTACAGGGCAAATGCCAAGCAGCTGGTGAAAAAAGAACAATTGTTGGAGCAATTGTCAGAAAATAGAAGAGGCTAATGATGACTGTCAATGTCCCTCGGACTGGGGCCCCACAGAAGATCTCTCCTTGTAGGGTATCAATGAAGCTAAGAATGGTGAAGAATCAGCCCAGAACTACACAGAAGGAGCTGGTCAATGCCATGAAGACAGCTGGGTCCATCGTTTCCAAGGCTACTAATCAGTAATACATTAAAATGTCATGGTTTAAAATCCTGCATCGCACGGAAGTTTCCCCTGCCAGGCCTGTCTAAAGTTTGCCAGGGACCATCTGGATGATCCAGAGGAGTCATGAGAGAAAGTCCTGTGTAGACCAAACTGAAACTTTTTGGTCTTAACTCTATTCGCTGTGTTTGGAGGAAGAAGAATGATGAGTATCATCCCAATACTGCACAGGGGACAGGACGACTGCACTGTATTAAGGAAAGGATTAAGGAGAGGACACTGTATTGTGACATATTGGGCAAGAACCTCCTTCCCTCAGTCAAAGCATTAAAGATGGGTCGTGGCTGGGTCTTCCAACATGACAATGACCCAAAGCACACAGCCAGGAAAACCAAGTAGGGGCTCCGTAAGAAGCATATCAAGGTTCTGGAGTGGCCTAACCAGTCTCCAGACCTAAATTCAATAGAAAATCTTTGGAGGGAGCTAAAACTTTGTGTTGCTCAGTGACAGCCCGAAAACCTGACAGATCTAGAGAAGATCTGAATGGAGGAGTGGGCCAAAATCCTTTCTGCATTGTGTGCAAAACTGGTGAAGAACTACAGGAACCATTTGACCTCTTTAATTGTTAAAGGCTTCTGTACCAAATATTTAAACTTTTTTACTACAGTAATTCACAAGTAAATTGCTAAAACATCATACAATGTAATTTCCAGATTTTTCTTTTTAGATTCTGTCTCTCACAGTGGAAATGCACCTCTCTCTTCATGGCATTGATGAGCTCCTCCTGTGTAGTTCTGGGCTGATTCTGTTTACAACACATACAGTGGCTTGCAAAAGTATTCGGCCCCCTTGAACTTTTCCACATTTTGTCACATTACAGCCACAAACATAAATCAATTTTATTGGAATTCCACGTGAAAGACCAATACAAAGTGGTGTACAGGTTAGAAGTGGAACAAAAATCATACATGATTCCAAACATTTTTTACAAACAAATAACTGAAAAGTGGGGTGTGCATAATTATTCAGCTTCCTGAGTCAATACTTTGTAGAACTACCTTTTGCTGCAATTACAGCTGCCAGTCTTTAAGGGTATGTCTCTACCAGCTTCGCACATCTAGAGACTGAAATCCTTGCCCATTCTTCTTTGCAAAACAGCTCCAGCTCAGTCAGATTAGATGGACAGCATTTGTGAACAGCAGTTTTCAGATCTTGCCACAGATTCTCGATTGGATTTAGATCTGGACTTTAACTGGGCCATTCTAACACATGGATATGTTTTGTTTTAAACCATTTCATTGTTGCCCTGGCTTTATGTTTAGGGTTATTGTCCTGCTGGAAGGTGAACCTCCGTCCCAGTCTTAAGTCTTTTGCAGACTCCAAGAGGTTTTCTTCCAAGATTGCCCTGTATTTGGCTCCATCCATCTTCCCATCAACTCTGACCAGCTTCCCTGTCCCTGCTGAAGAGAAGCATCCCCAGAGCATGATGCTGCCACCACCATATTTGACTATATATCATATAGTGGAGATGGTGTGTTCAGAGTGATGTGCAGTGTTAGTTTTCCGCAACACGCGTTTTGCATTTTGGCCAAAAAGTTCCATTTTGGTCTTATCTGACCAGAGCACCTTCTTCCACATGTTTGCTGTGTCCCCCACATGGCTTGTGGCAAACTGCAAACGGGACTTCTTATGGTTTTCTGTTAACAATGGCTTTCTTCTTGCCACTCTTCCATAAAGGTCAACTTTGTGCAGTGAACGACTAATAGTTGTCCTATGGACAGATTCTCCCACCTGAGCTGTAGATCTCTGCAGCTCGTCCAGAGTCACCATGGGCCTCTTGGTTGCATTTCTGATCAGCGCTCTCCTTGTTCGGCCTGTGAGTTGTGTGAGTAGGTGGACGGCCTTGTCTTGGTAAGTTTACAGTTGTGCCATACTCTTTCCATTTCTGAATAATCACTTGAACAGTGCTCCATGGGATGTTCAAGGCTTTGGAAATCTTTTTGTAGCCTAAGCCTGCTTTAAAGCAACTTACATTTTTTATCTCATTATACATCTAAGCAGTTGAGGGTTAAGGGCCTTGCTCAAGGGCCCAACAGTGGAAACTTGGTGGTTGAGGGGTTTGATCCTGGGATCTTCTGAACCGTAGTCCAATGCCTTAACCACTTGACCCCTACCCCAATGCCTTAACCACTGAGCTGCCCCTGATTCTCCTTTCATGTTTCTCCACTCTATTTCTATATATATATATATATATATATATATATATATATATATATATATATATATATATATATAAAAAAATGTGTGTGTATGTGTGTGTGTACAGGAGCTATATATATATTATATATATATATAAAAAAAAATGTGTGTGTGTGTGTGTGTGTGTGTGTGTGTGTACAGGAGCTAGCGAGCTAAACGCTTATAACTGGGTTTAAATTTTCCTCACTTTTGCCGTAAGTTTGTACGGTAGTTAGTTAACAAGCTGGATAAAAACATTGACGTGTTTATCAGTTAAGGAGTGAGGGGAGGTGTGTGTGTGTGGAGAGGGGAGGTGTGTGGGGGGCTTCAGTACTTGGTAAGTTATAGTTTGGCTTCAGAGATGAGCTAATGCTCATATACGAGTGTTATATCGCTTAACTTATTTGCATGAAAAGCGCATTTAGTAAATTCTAGGTTAATTTAATGCAGACGCTAATACAGACAGACCATGGCTAACACTAACAAAGTTTAATGGTTAACATTATAGGTGCGTTCGAGCTCATGCTGCGCTGTGCACACCGATCGGCGAGATTAGCCGGAAGCAGTCTGGGAGGAGCTGAAAACAGAGCCGTCAAGTCGGACATGTTGGGGATCTCGTTGCTTCCTTAAACATGGCAGATCACGTGGCATTTGCCTACTTTATTGCAGATAAACTGGAAGCTATAGAAATACCTTTTTTGTTGGAATAAATGCAGCAGAATGAACAACGACGGTAAGTTTATAAACAATATATGTGCATGTGTAAATAATTTCATTTTAAAGTAACTTAACAAATACTGTTTTACAAATCAAGCTTATACTTAATCAAATTATGTCTTGTTTAGTGGTGTTATGTTAGGTCTTATGTTGCAGTACCAACATGCAATCATTTCAGTGAAAGTTAAAAATTGTAGACAGTTACAGTTTTTCTCGATTGCTTAAACACTATAACCAGGCTTTTAAACTAAAATTTCAAAACCGTAACGCTATTTTTCAAAAAGCTCACCCATTTCCCTGAACTATAAACACTATTCCCTGCTTTGACACATGAGTCAAATTTGGTGAACTGTTACTGCAAAACTCTACACACAAATCCCTACATTTTTCAGTGCTTACACCATGTAGTCATTTAGGAAGCACTAGCATTCAATAATGTTAACTTAAGTCAGCATAGCTTGAGCTCAATTAGCACACAATTAACCAGGTGGAAACACTAGGAGTCAAAATTTATCACACACCAATCAGAACCTTCGATGGATAGATAAAAGGGCCAAAGTCAGCTCATTCAGGTTTGAAACAATGGATCCAAAGAGATGCAAAGGAAGAGGACGTGGTGGAGGAAGAGGACGTGGTGAAGGAGGAGGACGTGGTGGAGGAAGAGGACGTGGTGAAAGAGGAGGAGGAGGTGGTCTAGGACAACAGGAAGGTGGTGGAGGAGGAGGAGGGAGAGGTGGAGGAGGAGAACGACGGGGACAAGGAAGGGGAAGAGCAAGGGCAAGAAGACAGTCAGTCTCGGATGAAATTCGAGCCACTTTAGTTGACCATGTCCTTGTCCATGGGATGACTATGAGGGAGGCTGGGCAACGAGTACAACCAAATTTGAGTCGCTTCACTGTTGCCTCCATCATCAGAACCTTCAGGGAGGAAAACAGGTAGGTGTACTTGCAGTAAGACTGCTTTGTACAGTAACTTTTAAGTTACTGAACTTATGTTTCTTGAGTTTCAGTATGTTTCCATTATTTTCCTGTAAAAAGAATGTGTGACAGTTACAGTAATGAGTGCTTCTATTTTTGTAGGACACAGAGACGACCACCTGGTGGAGGCAGGTTAAGGCTTTTGTCGGAGGAGCAAGAGAGGGAACTTGTAAACATGGTAATTGCAAATAATGTAATCCGAGATTCAAAGGAGAGTGATTGAGGATGATCATCTTTTTCGAGGCATAAAGACTTTCCCTCCCCAGTTGCACGGCTTACTCTTTTGTAAGTAGTTAACATGTTGGTTAACTTTTTTCTAATTTTTTTACTTGACAAGGTGTATCCTTTTTGTGAAAAAGTAGTTTGTAGCTTTTTATAAAAAGCAGTTTTGTTGCGAAAGTAGGGTTGCTGATAAGTTTTTGTAAGGTCCAAAAGTAGCAACGTCATTTTGTGTGTGATTTCTGAAAAAAAAAAAAGTCTTTTACCACTGCAAACACATGCATCTTTTTTCCAGTCTTAGGTGCCATACCTTGTGATTCAGGGCGGTCTATCTGGACGGAGGATGGGTTTCTGGCTCCTGAAGGGTTACCACCCACTACATCGGTTTTTAGGGTGGTAGTCGGTAGGTCCTGGCTAATGGGGGTCTGTTGCACAGGGCACTGGCTGGTTGGTGGTTTCACAAAACTGAGATTTAGGGGTACAGGTGACTCAGTGGAGGTACAGTAGAGGGACATAGAGAAGGAGGTGGGGGAAACACTGCAGCACAAGCTAGATCGCTGATACTGTAGGAGCTATTTAGAGAGAAAGCTGAAAATTTAGTTGTCACTTATGTGTCCAGTATGTGTTTGTTCATCACAAGTGTTTACCTTGTTTTGTGTCAACGGCTGTAACTTTTGCCATGACATCAGAGAGGAACATCTGGGGAAATACTCTAAACTATCACACAGTCCTCTCTCTGGAACTTTCCTGAAGGTCTCTATTAACTATGCCTTTCTAAACTTGTTTTGTGATTTGTTTTTATTTTTGTCTTTGCATTTAAAAATGTATAGCCATTAGAATGTTTTACAAAATTTTGCCTGTTGTTAAGATACCTGTACCACTGCTAGTTTTTTTATTAAAATTTTCAACAAAACAATATCACATCATTGTTAACTTGTATTTATTCCAGTTCTTCCATTCACTTACCAGTTTTCATTCTTCCTGCAATTTCCTTGGAAACCTTAAGCGTTTTTTTTTTTGCATTTACTAATGCATGGTCTTTATATATGCGAAGTGAGAGACCATGGGACTATACTCAAGGTGTGTGAAGCTACCAAGATCATCAAAATCATAGATGCACAAGCACAATGTATTTGTCTTTATTATAATTTATACCAGTGTATAAAAGTGATCTAAATGTTGTATTTTTCAATTGACAATGCACACTAGCACAATGCAGCACATGCAAGTGAAGCAGCAACTACAGATTTCAGCATCAATCAATGTTGACCACATTACATTAAATGTCTGTGACATTTTAGTTATTTCATAAAAAATATTACTTAAATATGCAGCTGAATACTATAAGTGGTCTGTATAAAAAAAAAAGTACAATAAACTTATGCACAAATCCAATATAAAAAATTTAAAGAAATTTTACTGCGGTCAAAAGATCGTAAACTATTTACGAAATGGCATGCACATTGATTTATTATGCAATTATATGGATTAAAGCACGAAACACTCGTGATCATCCTCATGTGGTGAATGTGGCCAATCATAAGAAGCTGTGACGTCATCACAGCCTGGTGCAGTTGCTCCTGAAATGCTGCGCTGGCTGAGCAAGCCGGCTGTTCTCGAAACGCTCTCGCGTTACTTTGATGCCACACGTGAACGTCACGTGGCGTCGGTTCAAGTCGGACAAAATTTCTAACCGGCATGCACTACTTCAAGTCAGCCGCCAATCGGTCTGTGCAGCGCCGCATGAAGTCGAATGCACCTTATGTTACATCCCTCTCCCTTACGTCCAGGGGTGGGAGTGAGGGTAACAAAAGAAATAAAACTTATAAGGAAGAAACTAACAAAAATGTGAAAGGATCACTTCAGTCCACTGCCTCAGAAATGCAACAACACTTTTTGATAATTAAGCAAGGGTTTATTTATGGGTACTAAAACATGGGAGCAATAAATGATTTCAGGAGAGGGTCAAGGCCAACATAAACAAAACACACTTTAGCTGTTTGAGGGAATACTAAATAACCTAACCGAGTAAAATAAAAGAAATAATCAACAAAGGCTTTCCTCCACTCCCTTACTAACTGAAAAACAGGGATAAACATGGGTTAAACAAAATAAAAGGGCACCCTCTCCCTACGGCTTCCCATTTAACTATAACAAAAAGAAAAAAAGAAGTTACAATACCTCTTAGTACCTCTAACAAAGAAAATATATATTAAAGTAGGTTGCACCAACTAGAGAAAATAAACATACACCCTACTCACTGAACCATTATCTATAATCATTGACACTTGCACCACAACAACAATTATATGATAGCAGGCCCCCCTAACACAATTCTGGAGCAGGGGAGAAGTGAGCTTCTCCTCGGGAATGCGTGCACTGATCTTTTGTAGCAGCACCGTCTGTAGCCACCCTCTGATTGGCATCACCTGGGAGCATTTAACTGCCAAGCAAGCAGAGAGTGAGGGAGCACAGCACAGGAACCAGACAGCCACACCCAAAGGGCGGGAAAACACAACACCCCAAATGAATATTAATATGCATTCATCCCTAGGGATGTAACAATTAGCACAGTTTATTTACATTCCAGAATTCCCCCAAACAGTATTTTTTTACACTCTGTGGTGTAGGTTTACTAATATCTTTTATTTTTATTACAACTAAATAGTCTGTAAAGTTTATTTATCTTTGTCTTTACTAAATTCTCCTGTTCTCTTAAATCAGAGCTCCGCTGTGAAGGATGGGGTCAGACGGGTGATGGCTGGCCTTTTGGAGCTACTGGAGGGAGCTGTAGTAGGAATGACGTCACAGTGCAACAGCTTTAGAATGATGTTTGGTCAGGTCTATATTCTGAACATAGAATTGCAAAACGTCTGATACTTTGGGGGAAACAAAGACTTAAACTGTTCCAGGGCCAGGGGTAGCTCAGTGGTTAAGGCATTGGACTACGGTTCGGAAGATCCCAGGTTCAAACCCCACAACCGCCAAGTTTCCACTGTTGGGCCCTTGAGCAAGGCCCTTAACCCTCAACTGCTTAGATGTGTAATGAGATAAAAAAAAAAAAAATGTAAGTCGCTCTGGATAAGAGCGTCTGCCAAATGCCTAAATGTAAATGTTCTATCTTTAATAGTTTTTAAAATTGCTATTTTAATATAAAAGAACCAGATAGAGACTGATAAGCAGCTGGTGTTATTTGGGTATTTTAATGACCTTTAAGCAATAATAAAACATGTATTCACCTGTTTTATACAAATTAATTGGTTAATTTGGTTTAGCCTGTCTGTCTGCTCCCTGGCCTGGGCTCTGGATTGTCACCAATTAACTAGGCCTCTTCTGAAACTATGAGCTTACTACAATAAATGAGAGCAGCACCTTCCCGAGTGGGATGGACACTGTCCCGCCCTAACAGGCCAGCTTTCCCCTTATAAGTCTTCCAATTGTCTATGAAGCCCACATTGTTTTCAGAGCACCACCTGGACATCCAGCGGTTCAGCGACCATAACCTGCTGTAAGCTATGTCACTACGTCTCATTGGGATGGGACCAGAGCATATTACATCATCGGACATCGCCTTCGCTAGTTTAAACATCTCTGTAAAGTTATTCTTGCTAACCTCTGACTGACAAAGGCGTATATCATTAGCTCCAGCATGTACCACTATCTTAGAGAACCTATGCTATCCTAGAGCCCTAAGATTACCTGCTATGTCTGGTGCTCTGGCTCCCGGGATACACCTAACCACTGCCGCTGGCGCCCCTAAAGGCCTAGCTAATTTCCCATGTCTCAGTATAGAGTCTCCTATAACCAGAGCTCTTTCAGGTTTCTCAGTGGGTGCATCACTGAGGCAAACAAACCTGTTGGACACGTGAAGTGCAGAAGAGGTGTGCTCTGGTGGGCTAGCCTTAGCGTTAGCTTTGGCTGATCGAGTATGCCGCCGAATCGTCACCCACTCGCCCGCTGTGAGGGCTCTAATGCCAGAGTCGGGGGCTGGTTATCTCCACTTGTGGCACTCAGACTGTCCGCTACGGGAATAACGCTGCTCTCACACTCTCTAACCCTCTCTAAAGTCTGGATGCGCTCCTCTAATGCTTATATCTACTCCGTCAGAGTGCTCACTAACACACACCTATCACAAGTAAATAATAATCAAATGCCTTTTTCAAATCCAAAAAGACTGCCCCAACTAATTGGCCTTTATCAATTGCTGATTTAAGCTGTTCAATAAAAAAAAAACATAAGCAGTCTCAGTAGAATAATGTGGCCGGAAACCAAATTGCAGCGGATGCAGTACGTTATGGCTCTGTAAAAAGAACATTAACTGATTTGCCATTATTTTTTCTAACACTTTGGACAACACTGGCAAAATACTAATTGGTCTGTAGTTACATGCCTGGTCTCCTTTTCCAGATTTAAAAAGTCGTATGACCCGTGATTGTTTTCATTCATTTGGAAATTCTTAATTTTTTATAGAGAGATTTAACAAATGAGTTAGGGGGTTTACCAGTATCTCTTTATTTCTTTTTAGGAATGAAGTGTCAAGGTGGAAGAGGTCTTTGGAGGGGCTATTGTTAATTTTTTTTCTATAACACATGATAATTCAGACTCAGTGGTTTGTTGGAGGTTGGTTTGTTGATTTGTTGGTTTGTTGATTGCTTGCTTTAGAGCTTGGTCTCTTTGCTTCATAAGTTTTCTGATGTGTTCACTAATTCAAGGTAAAGTTTTTTGTTTGCAGTTTTTCTTCTTTTTTAGAAGCTTACCAATGATTCCTTCAATATTTTTCATAATTTGACTACAACAACTACAGTGGTGTGAAAAACTATTTGACCCCTTCCTGATTTCTTATTCTTTTGCATGTTTGTCACACAAAATGTTTCTGATTATCAAACACATTTAACCATTAGTCAAAGATAACACAAGTAAACACAAAATGCAGTTTTTAAATGATGGTTTTTATTATTTAGGGAGAAAAAAAATCCAAACCTACATGGCCCTGTGTGAAAAACTAATTGCCCCCTGAACCTAATAACTGGTTGGGCCACTCTTAGCAGCAATAACTGCAATCAAGTGTTTGCGATAACTTACAACGAGTCTTTTACAGTGCTCTGGGGGAATTTTGGCCCATTCATCTTGCAGAATTGTTGTAATTCTGCTTTATTTGAGGGTTTTCTAGCATGAACCGCTTTTTTAAGGTTATGCCACCACATCTCAATAGGATTCAGGTCAGGACTTTGACTAGGCCACTCCAAAGTCTTCATTTTGTTTTTCTTCAGCCATTCAGAGGTGGATTTGCTGGTGTGTTTTGGGTCATTGTCCTGCTGCAGCACCCAAGATCGCTTCAGCTTGAGTTAACGAACAGATAGCCGGATATTCTCCTTCAGGATTTTTTGGTAGACAGTAGAAACATGGTTCCATCTATCACAGCAAGCCTTCCAGGTCCTGCAGCAGCAAAACAACCCCAGACCATCACACTACCACCACCATATTTTACTGTTGGTATGATCTTTTTCTGAAATGCTGTGTTTTACTTTTACGCCAGATGTAACGGGACACGCACCTTCCAAAAAGTTAAACTTTTTTCTCTTCGGTCCACAAGGTATTTTCCCAAAAGTCTTGGCAATCATTGAGATGTTTTTTTGGCAAAATTGAGACGAGTCTTAATGTTCTTTTTGCTTAAAAGTGGTTTGCGCCTCGGAAATCTGCCATGCAGGCCGTTTTTGCCCAGTCTCTTTCTTATGGTAGAGTCGTGAACACCACTGTTCTATGTTTTTGCCATTTGTGGATAATGGCTCTCACTGTGGTTCGCTGGAGTCCCAAAGCTTTAGAAATAGCGTTATAACCTTTACCAGACTGATAGATCTCAATTACTTTTGTTCTCATTTGTTCCTGAATTTCTTTGGATCTTGGCATGATGTCTAGCTTTTGAGGTGCATTTGGTCTACTTCTCTGTGTCAGGTAGCTCCTATTTAAGTGATTTCTTGATTGAAACAGGTGTGGCAGTAATCAGGCCTGGGGGTGACTACAGAAATTGAACTCAGGTGTGATAAACCACAGTTAAGTTATTTTTTAACAAGGGGGGCAATCACTTTTTCACTAATAGTTAACAGTTTTTGATGAGCAGAAACATTTAAGTGTGACAAACATGCAAAAGAATAAGAAATCAGGAAGGGGGTAAACAGTTTTTCACACATCCTGCTCTTTCAGTGTTACTCCAATCAATTTGATTTAGTTCGTTGTCCACCTTGGAATTATCATATTTTATAATTGTTAATATATTGGATTATGGCTTATTAAAATTCATGAACTGTTATTTAGATAATTACCTTACCTAAATCATATTATGATCCGACAATCCAGTCAAAAAATTATATGACTTTAGTATTCTCCGTTTACTATTTGAGAAAACTAAATCTATCTGGGTCTTGCTTGATTTTGTAATGGGTGTAGCCCCCTTAATAATCTGAGAGAAGTAAAATTTTGTCATTTATGTTTTTAGTTTTTTCCTCTTGTTTTTGTTAAACCAGTCTATGTTAAAGTCCCAAATTTTTTTTGCATTATTAAAAGTGGAAAAAAAAAATGATGCAATGTATTTGAGGAACTACTCACAGTCTGTCTTACAAAAACTTTCTGTTTGGTTTCATGTTCATATCCGGCTAGTTGTGGTGGTAGCCCAGGTAGCTAAGGTGGTAGCTCAGGTTGTAGCCTGGCTAGCTGTGGTGGCAGCCTGGCTAGCTGTGGTGGCAGCCCGAGTAGCTGAGGTGGCAGCCCGAGTAGCTGTGGTGGTAGCCCGAGTAGCTGAGGTGATAGCCCAGGTAGCTGAGGTGATAGCCCAGGCAGCTGAGGTAGTAGGCTAGGTGGCTGAAGTGCTAACTCAGGTAGCTGCAGTGGTAGACTAACTAGCAGTGGTAGTAGTTCACCAGTCTTTGGTCTGATCTTTCTACATGTCACACAACTGGAAAGAAACTTTCTCACAAGGGAGTTAGCAGTCGTAATCCAGTATTTTTACCGCAATTTTGAGAGCATATAATTCCTTCCACTATGTCCAACCTTTTCATGAATGTCTCTTAAGATTAAAATTGTGATATGTGAATCTTTAGGTATAATGACTGGGTGTTTCACATGCTCAGGCATTGCAGACCTACCAAGACGTCCTCCAAGTCTCAGCACTCCATCCTGAAGTACTGGATCTAGTTTTGAGAGGCAACTGTTCCTTTTAACAGATGCATCCCCCTTTGCAACTTGGAAATTTCTTCTTTAAATTTTTGGCTTTGAATGAACTTGATGACTTCATTTTCTGCTCTTGTTAAGTCCTGAATTGTCAGAGACTTGTGGTTTTCTGTCATTGGGTCATCTACACGTATTTTAACCTTTTTTCGTTCTCTGTTTAAGCATGTCCAGGCAACGGATCTTTTCAATGTTTGATCTTGTTATCGTCCTCCTTTATCGACAGGTCATAAAAGTTCTCAGGCCATCTACACTCTGGTTCTTTGAGAAAAGAGGGACCATGCATCCAATTGACATTTTTCATGAATTTTTCACAGAATATTCCCCTGGATGCAGAATCAGCTGGGTCTTTTGAAGTATTGACATACCTCCACTGCTGTGGCTTGGTTGACTCTCTTATAATAGCAATTCTGTTGGCAACGAAGGGTTTGAAACAAAGTTTTTCATTGTCAATATATCTCAAAACAGTTGTACCGTCAGTCCAAAATACAGAGTCTAGCAACTCCATTTCAAGTTGGCCTTTCAACATTTTGTCGGTGTTCACAGCAACTACTGCCGCATTTAATTCCATTCGTGTAATAGTGGTTTGTTTCAGAGGTGCTACGAGAGTTCCCCATTATAAAGGCACAATGTGTGAGTCCATCAGCATTTACCAACTTGAGGTATAAGACAATTCCATATCCCTTCTCACTTGCGTCCGAAAAGTGATGAAGTCGGGCTGTAGTTGTAACTCCAAAGTCAACTGGTTTCATGCATCTTGCCACACTGAACTCAGACAATTAATGCAACTCTTGTAGCCAGGCCTTCAATCTTTTTGCAAACTGTTCAGGAATGTCGTCATCCCATGTGAGTTTTTCTTTGCACAACTGCTGCATTAAGACCTTGGCTGGCAGTATGACAGGTGCAAGAAAGCCCAAGGGGTCGTAAATTAAACTAGTAATTGATAAGATTCCTCTTCTGGTCACAGGCTGCTCTTTTTAACTCATCTTAAACTTGAACGTGTCTGAATTGATGCACCACAACAGCCCTAGAGCTCTCTCGACAGGAAGTGCATCTTTACTCAAATCCAAGTCTCTTTGATTCTTTCACACTCAGGAATAGAAGTCAGTAAGGCACGACTATTACTTGCCCACTTGGTGAGGTGGAACCCTCCATTTGCACAAAGGTTGGTGAGATTGTTATATAACGCAACTGCTTGATCATGGCTCAAAACTTTAAACAGTCGTCTACATAAAAGTTTCTAAGTACTGTGTTGATTGCCTCAGCAGATGCATTGCTGCGGTTTTCTTCTGCTGTTTTCCTAAGGGCGAAGTTAGCAACACTTGGAGATGATTTTGCACCAAACAGATGAATGACCATCTTGTACTCGACCAAATCTTGATTTACATCTCCATTCGGCCACCATAGAAAGCGCAGCAAATCTGTGTCTTTTTCCGGAACTCTTACCTGATAATAATACATGGCTTCCACATCTGCCATCATGGCAACTTCATCTTGTCCAAAGTGTGTAAGCACTCCAATGAGTGAATTCATCATGTCTGGTCCCTGTAGGAGCTTGCTGATCAATGATATTCCCTGGTAGCTGGCAGCACAGTCAAAGACCACCCTTAGTTTTTTCTTCTGAGGATGATATACACCATGGTGAGGTATATACCACACTTGACCATCTTGTCAACTCAAGTGAGGTGTAGGGACCTTGACTACATGACCTTTTCCAAACATGTCATTCATGAAGATTGAATACTCCTCGTGAAAAGAGCGGTTATTCTTAAATTTTCTTTTGAGATTCAGTGCACGCTGCATGGCTGCACTTCGGTTGTTGGGCAGTTGAATAGCTGCTTTCTTAAATGGAAGACCGATGTAAAAGTGATTGTCGGTAAACTGCAGAGAGTTAGACACAGAGTCTAAAAACTGATAATCCTCTTGCGACAACTTGGCCTTATAATCGCAATTCTGTTCTGGAAAATCATGGTTGTACTGTTGTATCAGCATTTGTTTCACACTTTCAATGAAAATTCTGTTGGCTGTAACACTCGCCTGCTCATTGTCATATATGCTTTCCTCTACCGAATCTCA
The DNA here is from genome assembly GCF_024256425.1 of Clarias gariepinus. NCBI lineage: Eukaryota > Metazoa > Chordata > Actinopteri > Siluriformes > Clariidae > Clarias > Clarias gariepinus. Next base: position 22,374,414 of record NC_071106.1, read on the forward strand.
AAGAGGTCCATTTAGAGTCCATCCAAGAGCAGTCTTTACTGCATATGGCCCTTTGTGCTTGCTGTTAATTACTTGCCATGGTTCTAGAAGCTTATACTCTTTGTTGCCTATGAGAATTTCAACTCCAGCATCAATGTGAGGCAATTTCACTTCACTGAGGTATGGCCACTTATCAACAGCGTGCTGTTGTGAAATGTTTTCCACTGAGACTGGGATGCTCTTTTGTGTAAACACTTTGGAAAGTTTAACAAAGGTGTTTTCTTGCAGACCACTAATATCCAAGTCAGTGGGCACATAGCTTTCTACTTGCTTCTTCAAGTTCATGGTGCTGAACATCATGTCAACTTTTCTGCCCCAAACATTTAATCACCTTGCTAATGACTCTGTGTAGAAAGTAGCAGAACTACCTGGGTCCATACAGTCATACAACTCTACTGTCTTGTCACTTTTCTTGGAGTTAATTTTAACAGGTACTGTGGACAGAATGCAATTGTCTTCAGCCCCAGTACAGATGCTTGTTTAATGACTCGCTGTAGCAGGCAAGGTATTAGCTGTTTCAGTTTCATCAACTTTTACTTATACCTGAGCTGTGTCTTCTGCAGCAATGTGTAGCATGCGAGGATGTTTCTTTGAGCACGACTGACATGTGATTCTTGTTGTGCAGTCTTTGCTTAAATGTCCATTTACTAAACATCCAAAACAAGATCTATTCTTTCTCAAGAAGTCCAATTTGTCTTTATATGTCTTAGCATTTTATTGACACTTGGTTCTATTGTCTCTTTTACTTATCACATGAAAGTTCATTGTCATCTTCCAAATGTAAATTTTAAATGTTCCAGTCTGTAGTCACAGTTTTAAAAAAAATTCTGTGCTTTGAAATCGCACCATTACAGAGATCACAAAAAACAGCTAAAAAAGTCTAAGAGAAACGATGAAGTCATTGATGTGAATGCATTGCTCTGTCATGTAGAGTTTTGTCAATTCAGATATGACAGGCTGTTTTCTCACTTAAAATGTCACATTAAAGAGGGTAAAGTAGTGAAATGTCCTTTTATCATCATTTACCTCACATTTATCAAGAACACATCGAAAAAAATCTGTGAACGGTCTGATTGCATAGTAGATCGGTCTAAGCATGCCTTATATCCATGTGAAGTGGCTTTATCCCATGATGACACAGACCAAGGAGATGTCACAGATCATATTTTTTGTGAGATACAACCAGTAGAGACAGATGAATCCCTGTTTTTAAACAGCTTAGCTTTATTTTATCTTAAATTGCAGGCTAAATTAATACTTCCAGTAATTCACACCATAATTGAGGGTTTCCAAAATGTTCATGATGTCAATCAATCAAATATTTTTCATAAATTGAACACAAATTTAGGAGCAATGGAAATTTTCTAATCTAAGATAAACAAAATGATCAATGTCATTCAAACAGAGGATCTCTTCACTCAAAGCAACAATGTGCTAAAGACAGACCATTGAAGGAAGACTGTATTCAAGGACAGTTTTAGGTATGTTGAACCAAAACCTTGGCCAAAATTCATTGGGGAAAGGATGCTACATTCAATACATCCCATTCAAAGAAACAATTAAATGATCATTATCCAAAGCTTATTGTTTGCTTTTGACCTCTTATTCACCTTTGGACGCTAAGGTTTGAGAGTAAACTTACCTACTTTAAACAGTGTGCTAGAAAACTGCACAATTTTAAGGACTTGTGTGCTACAATAGCTAAGAGACATCAGTACCTTCAAACTTACTTAAGCGCAGGCCTTTTTTTTTTTTTCATCCAAGGTTTTTGCAAAATGAGTCACTCAGAATGATTACAGTGACAAAAATTAGGCAGGGCATAAGTGATCAGTTTCAGCCATATAACACAACAGCAACACATGAAGTGAGAGTGAAAGGGACACTTTACAAAAGAAACGTGTGTTCATCTTCATCAAACTGAAGAAAGTCTTGTGATTGGTAAGATAGAGCTGATATTAATTCACAACAGTTCTAATGTTTACATTGTCATGGATCTGCATCACACATGATGTCTCATTTATCAAGGTGTTTATCTTATCACACACAGTTGATTGTGGGATTACTACCCATTGTTTGTGTACACCATGTGCGGCTTGCTTGTAATTGTCTTGCATCACTCTTATCTCTCTCAATAGAAATGGCAGAGTTGACCAATATGATTAAGGATGCTATCCTCTTAGTCCTTCCAAATCTGCCAAAGCACAGAGAATTTGGCTTTTGTGAGAGAAGAAGACCTCTTGAAGATTTTACGGCCAATGCAGTGTCGTAAGCTGCTGATGGGGTGGAATCAAGGTAAAGAGATACTTTTTAAACCACTTTACAATAAATTATAGCATCATTAATTAACTTATTAGCCCTGCATACATAGATGACTTGGTGACATTTAACCTATTTTGCTACTTGTGTACTAAAGTAGAAGGCAGAATTTTTGTTTTTCTTTCTATGTTTAGACCTACATTGTGGAACTCCTGCACAACCAGCCATCATGAATTCAACACTCAACTCTACACTGTCAAGCAGCAGCTCCTCAAGTTCTCCAGCGTCACACTCATCCTCGTGGGAGAAAATGTCTCCTTCCTTGCGAGTGGCTATTTCAAATGAAAGACATCTTGAGCCTGCTGACCGATGGTCCAGATTATAGTGGATGAACTGTGAAAGTTAGAGGCAAACCCAACAAGAGTGCAGTGCAGGACAGATGCTTCCCGTATTATTTAACAGCACCCAAAAAGTTTTGCAGATTACTTAGATGACGGTAAGACACTTGTAAGGGCCATATTTCATTCTTGTAATTTGTTGTTGTGTTTATTTCATTTCAATTTATTAGTTAAGCATTAAGCATTAAGTCTGTTAGTTAAGCATTAAGTCCATTAAGTGTATTAGTTTAAGCATTCAGTATTATACTCGTAAGTTGTATTGTGACATAATTTCATAAGTTGTTCTGTGACATTATCCCACAGTTATGTAGCTGCATGTCTATCACGCACGTTAGTTGTTCAGTTTCTGTTAAGACATGGAAGGATACAGAAAGGTTTGGAGTACACAAGCTTTTGATCGTGATATTGTGAGACTGTAAGCTAAAAGGATACAGTAAAATGAGTTGTTGTAACTGTATCTATCGAAACTACAGAACACAGCAAACGACTCGTCGTGACTACAGTGGATTTATGCAAGAAACTGTAACAACCGTTGTACTTTGATGTTGAAAATAAAACAAGAGACCAAGAAATCAACGAAACGTCTGGAGTCGTGAGTGACACTGTGTAACAAAAGACACGCGTCAGAACTTGTGAATAACATGCACGAACATGTAAAGTCAAAAGCTTACTCCGCTGCAAAAATGAAGATAAGTGATTTAAGAGTGTGAACGTGGAGTGAAGAGTGCGCGTGCGATCTCAAAAACGCGCATCGACTGTCAACAAGCAACTAAAACCGAAAGCGATAAGAGGACTTGCCTGCTTTAAATTTCACTATGTCAGACGGCGAGGACGACGCTGCTGTTGCCGAACCTGAGCATGTGATGGCGCCCGACGACAAAGAAGCCGCAGACAAGCTTCATGAACTGAAGAAAGCCAGAGAAGGCGTCAATTGGCGTGAAGTGGAGTCAATTGACTGCATTAACCGGTGAATTAGAGTTGCTTATGTACGATGCCTACAATCTGTATGACGTTGAAACCAAATACCATACAAAATACAAGGCGCTACGAGAGGACTTTGTTGAAAGCAATAGGAATGTGCGACTGCACTTAACCGAAGACAATCGCGAACATGATCGGCAAAACTGGTATATGTTTAAACTGCTGTGCACCACGGAATTCACAGAAAAGGTAGAGTCGTGGATTGCAAAGACTAAGAACCGTTTTAAGCCGCCTCAAACATTCGACGACAGAGTTTTACCAGAAGACAGTGTGTCAATGGTGGAATCAAGGACGCTCGCTCCTAACAAGCACGGAAGCGTAGTGACGGCAGCATCCTAGAGGTCCTCAACATCTACAGCATCCTTAGCTCAGCTAAAACAGGCAGAAGCTGAAAGGGCATCCTTGCTGGCTGAAGCAGCAATCTTGGAGCAACGGCAGGCGTTAGAAATAGAGGAAGCACAATTCCAAGCACGATTAAAGGTTAAAAAGGAAAGGCTGGAATTCGAAGCGAAGCTTGCAAAGGTTAATGCAAAAATAAAAGTGTATCAGGGTTGTGAAAAACGACAAGGTCCTGCAAGACAGGACGTGACCATCGAAGTGTTTAAACAATGTTTTCCATGCATGTTCAATTAACCATAATCAATTAATTAACATGCACCTGTGGAATGGTCGTTAAGACCTTAACAGCTTACAGAAAGTAGGCATTTAAGGTCACAGTTCTAAAAACGCAGGACACTAAAGAAACTTGTCTAGAGACTGTGAAAAACACCCAAAAGCAGCTGGTGGCCACACCAGACACTGACTGGTACTTTTTATTTTGAGCCTCCTTTCATTCAGGGACACATTGTGAAACATTTTTAGTTTATGTCTTATGGTGTTGATTTTTTTAGTGTTCATACAAATATTTACACATTAAGTTTACTAAAAGTAAACACAGTTGAAAGTTGAAAGTCAGAGGATGTTTCTTTTTTTTCTTATATATATATATATATATATATATATATATATATATATATATATATATATATATATATATATTTAATTAAATCCTAAAAAAATCTGCTGCCAATATCCTGATGCCCCAGGGACAATATTGTGTGGTTTACATTTGTGCCATTAAGGCATCAGGATATTGGCAGCATAAAGTACACAAATCATGCCTTAAGGTTAAAGTAGGTATAACCCAGGTAAAAATAAATTTAAAAAAACATATTCAACTAAAAACTAAACAATTTGCTGCCAATATCCTGATGCCTCAGTGGCCCAAATGTAAACTACACAATTTTTGTAATATTCTTAAAGTTTAATAAGGTTAAAGTTAGAATGTGTAAGGGTCATTAGACGTCAGACGCTTATTAACTCTCTCCTGCTTAATACTGAAAAGATAAAAGTACTGGTACTAGGCCCACATACAGCTAGAAATAAACTTTTATCATATGATCATATGATAACATGGGTTTTTGTTTCATTGTGTGCAGCAGTAAAAGATCTTGACATTATGATTTATTTCATTAGTGTTTAATTTAAAGCTTATGTTCTTGGGATAGCCTTCTTTTATTTCAGAAGTATTGCCAAAATGATATTATGATGCAAAAAAAAAAAAAATTGCTAATGCTTTTGTTACCATAGATGCAACAGTGGTTACTCGATGCTCCACTAGCTGCATAAACAAGAACCAGCTAGTTTAAATTGTGGCAGCCAAAGACCTTTCCAGATACAGATGTTACTCATGCGGTATTCTGGTTTTACCGCCAGGCCTTACGGTGGCAGCATTTGGGTTTGTGCGTTTGCTGGCTTTTACCGCTGAGTGGCGCTATATAACTATAGACTGAAGCCTCAGGCATCAGTTCATTCTCTCAAGGATTAATGAGCCGCAGCTCCTTTAGAGCTCTAAAGGAGCACGTAGTAACAAATAAAAGCAAATGAAACATTGTAGTTAAATTTATAATCACAGTGCTAAAATTACAGTACAAATGTAGAATTCAAATTAAATTAAATCTTATTATGATCGAATTTAAGCAAAGTAAACGTTCACACAGTGAGCCTTTAGATTTTATCATGTATTTAGAAAATCTACGCATGTAGGTTTTTTGTCATCTTATATTTTGTGTACTTTAATTTTTTAGTAACTAAATTTAACTAAAATAAACGAAACTAAATGACCATAAAAATTCTAACATTGTCATGACGTGCTACTGCATCAGCAGATGTCGATGTGTTTTTGCATTATTATAAGAATTAAATGCAGTAGGCTGTTATGATCATCATATTGTTCTTTAATAAATAATGAAAATGTTTTAACAAATTACATTTTTACATCCCAGCGCACCCCCTTTTCGCTGTACCACCGCCGGCAAAAACCTTGAAAAATACAAGTGAAACGTTAAAGTTAATTTAACAATCACAATACAGTGAAACCTCGGATTACGAGCATAACAACATTTTCCCATAAGAAATAATGGAAATTAAAATTATTTGTTCCACAGCCCAAAAAAATAAATACTGTACATAAAAATAATTAACACAAAATATAAAGTAAAAATAAAACAAATTAACCTGCATGTTATCTTTAAAAAAGTAAAAATAAATTCTGACCAATAAGTGTTTTCATTTATGCGCACAGGCGCGGTGTGTGTATTTCTCTCTCCTGCGCTGCTGAGTGTGTGTTATGTGTGTGCGTGCGAGTTTCAGATGAATACCCGCAGCACCAGAGAGAGAAAAAACGTTGGCTCAGTTGTGATGATGCTACGCTTGGTGTTAAAACAAGAAGCGCATGCGTTATACATGATACTCGGAGCTCGTAAACCACGATAACGCTCGTTTTTTAAGTCAAAATTTATTAAAAATCTTGGCTCGTCTTCCGGAATACTCGTAAACTGCGTTACTCATAATCCGAGGTTCCACTGTACTAAAATTACAGTACAAATTTAGAATTTAAATTAAATATAGAGGTTTCTTAGTGATAACATATGTAAATAAATAAAAAATAATATCAGTGTGCATCTTTGAGTTAGTAGAAATTAGTTGAAAAGCATATAGGTAACTTTTTTTTTTTTTTTTTTTTACAGAACATAGGACCTTCTGACTGCTAATTTGAACTCCACAAGGTAGGATCAAATTAGTAACGATTAGGTTTAACTTGTCACATAATTTCTTTGTGTGGCAGTTTAGTTTAATTTTGGGATGGTTAATTTGTCTGTTTAAGGTGCCACAACATGAGATGGTTATGTAAGATATGTAACTTTGAGTCAGAGAAGAGGTTGGGATTGTTAAAACACTACAGACTAAAGCTTGGAAATGGTGGTCGAAGCCAGTCTGTCCCTTGTCTTCAAACTGATTGCCCTTGCTCGTTTAAAACATTTAATGCCCTTAAGACCCATTTGTCTCGACACCATGTGGAGATGGTCACACAAAGTGGACCTCTTTTATTTACTTGTCTACTGTAACTGTCACAATTTTATTGTTGCATTATTGTTTGGTTTATTGACTTTTAAAAGACCAATATTATTATTGGGTATTTACTGTAAGTTGTATTTGTTGTTGTTATGTGTACTTTTATTTTAAAATGACGTTTGTTTGGGGTGTCAGCGCAAGGGGGTGCAAAATGTTCTCTCCAGGGAAAAAAGGAAAAAGAAAAAAAAAACGGTGACACTTGTACGAGACTTGGATAACGTGTGTGTATAAGTAAAGGTTTAACCTCTTAAAAAAATTATTTTATTTGATGTCAACTTTTAGAAGTGAATCTGTTAAGAACTGAAGATTATTTCCTTTGCTGGCATGCAGCCAACAAGGTATTTATTTGTATTATCTGTATTTACTTTAGTATAATATTATTCTACATGCTGTGCATGCTACTAGTCATGTTAAGCTAACATCATTTGCACTTTCTTTTAATATTGCGTGTTTACTTTTCTCGGTGGATTTGGAAAGAAGTTTAAATAAACCAGTAGCAAGAAAACCACTTGTGTCTGCCTGTGCTTTGGAGGGAATTACATCTTCTTTGCTGCTCTGTTTTTTGTTTTTATTCAGAGAAGCAGTATTTTGAGCATCTTAACAACCACTTAAGGAAGTTTGAAGCAGTTGCATGTGTCTTCAAAAACTGCAACTTCAGTACAAATATTTAATAAACCTTTGCTACACACAGACACAGAAAACACCAGTTACACACCCTTGAGGATTTAACCTTGAGGATTTTAAAACTGTATTAAATAAATAAAAAAATTAATTAAAAATTAAAGTATTAAAAAGCCAACCTTAATGAACCCATGTTTGCTCAGGATGGGCTCAGCATCATTTCAGAACACCGAAGCAGATTCCTTGATGTTTTTCCCCAACATAAGCTCATTTCCAAGCACCATTTCCTTGAGCACTATCCTCAGCTCATTCGGGAATTTGGCCCCCTAGCTGCCCTCTGGACAATGAGATTCGAGGCCAAACACAGCTTTTTCAGGAAGGTGGTCAGACACACTGGTTGTTTCAGGAATATTTTGCTGTCCCTTGCAAATAAGCACCAGCTCATGGTTGCATACCATCAATTACATACTGTCAAACCATCACTTGCAGTCACAAAAACAACAGAGGTCTCTTTAGATGTGCTTAAGCATGATCTAAAAGACCTGGTGAAATGCAGATTCCCTGTTGTTACGGCTGTGCATGTTGCCAATAATGTGTGCAGTTTAGGCACCAACTATGCAGTGGGAGTGTTGTTGTGTTGTGGTTCCACTGCAGGACTGCCTGACTTTTCTGAAGTGTTACAGATAATGGTGATTTGTAACAAACTGACTTTTTTTTTTAGTGAGAAAACAAAATACATGGTACAATGAACACTTAAGGAGTAATGAGCTGTAGAACAGAGGAAGTGTGCAGTTACTTGAGCAAAGAGAGCTTAAAGATTTTTATCCTTTGGCTTCATACACCCTTGTAGGAAGACCTCTAACAACTTTGAAGCACCACATTTGCCTATCCTTTTGAAGTGTGAGGAGAGAAGCTTGTGAATAAATGTCTGTGTATTTCTCTTCTCTGTTGTTGCAGCTTCTTCCTGTTGATATGGCACCCTTATTGAAACTGCAGATAATTTTTGGGGAGGATAATGTCCACTAAACTACTTTTACCTGCAGGCATCCCAAGCACACTTCAGGACCCCATGATGTTCTTCGATAGACATTTGATATTACAGGACCATTCACCGTTATGTACCAGGACATCGATTTCGATGGTCAGTTCTTCACTTTGACCTCGATTGAGGAAGTACAAGATCTCGAGTACCTCAAAGTAGTAAAAACTGAACCAGTGATCTTGAGTCTCACTACTGTGGACATGTCAGAAGTTGAATCTCCAGTTCCACTATCTACAGAAGCAAGCTCCTCCTCATCTGGATGCGACACAATCCTGTTGTCCTCCCCAGATGAGAGTGGACCATCCTACAGGTCTAAGCCATGGCCATTTAAGTTTGAAATACCAGACTTTTCTTATGAAATAGACCTTGCACTGGAAGCAGGAAAGCAAGCTTATGAAAATGATGGCACACTTTTGAACAACCCAAGCATAACTAGTAGCATTCTTAAGAAGCTTGCAGAGACTATATTTGGCTTCACAGCATATCCAACTGGTGTCCAGATTTTAGCTGTTGCTGAAGCCTTGGTAGAAAAATACCCATGCCTCAAAGAGCCAGGGTCTTTTAATGGCCTATATGGTTAGCAACAGAGGATAAAGTATAAACTGAACACACTAAAGATACTATGCTCCAGTGAAGAGGGTTCACTTTAATGCTTTAAAAGGGCAAATAAAGCTGAAGTCAACTATCTGCCACCACTGCCATTTGGTGAGTCTGAGGAAACCTTAGAGAAGGAGAGACTAGATTTGCTAAAGGAAATAAAGGAGAAAAACAATGAGAGGGCAATTAATGAGAAAATGGAGAAGCCTTTCGCTATGAGAAAAACAGAGGTTGTCAAGGATTAGCCTGCAATCCAAGACCTCTTAGAGAGATGGCCTTCTCTGTTCTGTGAAAATCAAGAAACTGCAGTTCTTGTTTGTGTAGCAACCAAGTGTATGTGAGATCTCATGAGTCATCTTTGACATGATTTTGTGTTTTTATCTCTCATTTCAGATCAAAGAGAAGTACGCGTACACCACCAAACTCCTGGAGATATTTCGGAGGAAGGGTGGGACTGCAGGGACCAAATAAAACCAATGTTGGACTCATTGAATAAGGTAAAATTTCTAATTATTTTAATTACATAATCTAATGGATGAGATAAGGTCATAAACACTGAGAATGTATCACTCTATATCTTTTGCAGCGGTTTTGTGTTAACATATCAGTAAACACTCCTGACCACTCGGTGAGTTTCATGTCTTTGTAAACGAAAGTTTAATGCGTTAACAAAAACATGCGTTTTTCCAGTGCATGCACCTATGCAGCCATTGTGGAGGTGGGGGTGTGCTACCACAGAAACCGAAAAAGCTCGGGCCAGCAGCATGTGTCCAAATTTTTTATCAAAATCGTTCTATTTCATCATAAACAATCTGAAAACAGGGCTTTAAGTGTAAAATACCTAACTTGCTCTTTAATCTGATCAGTGTCTGTGTTGGCTAAAACTGTTCTCCTGATCCTGTCACTGTGGCCACAATTAACAATTTATGCACATTATTGTCTTTACAAGGGTATACAAACTTGTCATCTCTCCCTTAATATGTGCTCAAAAGCAGAGAGATTTACAGAATTTTTAAAATGACCCTCTAAATGCAGCGAGATCCCTTCCCACTGCCCATAGACTCCAATACAACCCAAAATATTACTCTTGTATGTGGGAATTCCTGTCCTGGCCTGGTTCGTTTTGTGATAGGAGGTACTGATATGTTGCGCAAAATTCATTTGCATGTCCAGTGATGAGGCAGAAAACTTCCCTCACTGGGCAGAGACAGTTTCTGGACCCACAGATTATGACATGCACTAGACATTGACGATTGTCTCAACACACATCGTTGAGAAATTCATGTTAAGTTGCATACTTCACAAAGTTAGAATGCAGTTGCAGGCTTACATTCTCCATGGGTAACTTTTTGTTTACATCTGTATGTGCTGTTATGTATGTATGTTATGTTATGTATTTTCTGCAATAAATTATCTTTTTGTGTTTAATAGCATCATGTCGATGGCAGAAGGGACATTATCATCCGTTGCTTAGTTGAGTATCTTGGAGAGAGTGGAGAGGAGCTGATCAAAGACTATCAGGTATCTGATGATCATCATGACTATATTAAAATGATTGTCTAGCCATGGTCTTCACTTGTGATATTATATTGTCTGGTCTTCACTTGTGATATTATACTGATGGTCAAAGATTCTCTACCCTTGTGATGTTTTAAAAAAAAGACTCAAAATTAATCTTTTCAATTAGGCTTTTAACTGATTTCTTAAATCTTTATGCTCTTACCCTTTATTTTTTAAATCATAATTAATCTTTATCTTATCTGCCTTAAACTTTAAGTTGCCTTTTGTCTCTTTTTTTCTGACTATTTAACGATCACTTATTAACTTTATTTTATGAGCAAAAGAGTATTTAATTTGATTATAACCTTCAAATTAACCTTTATAACCTATTTTTATTATTTAATCCCACAGTTTTCAGCTCCAGTGTTTCCCCCATGGGGACCTTCCACACTGGGAGTAGTTCTGGTCTACCAACACGGGTGCTGTCCCATGGACAGCTCCAGCCTGGGTGGCTGGAGGACTCTGCACCTCTGTGTGGAACCTCTTGTCTGCCCGGGCCAGGGTGGTCACTGTGTCGGCACTCCCTGTGGTCGTGAGCATTGACCCCTCTCAGTCTGGATGGTTCCCAAAAGTGACTTTCTTTGTATCAGGGTCAGCCTCTGTGAAGCACGTTCTTTAACTTTACGTATGAAAAGTGCCATATGAATATTGTTTGATTTGAGTATACCTCTTTGTTTTTATTTTTACATTTTTTTCTCTTAACCTTTTCTTTTACTTGGAATCTATTCTAATTATTTCTAATTGTGTTTTGTTTGTTTTCACAGGATGTCAGCCAAGAAGCAATGAAAGATGACTGCAGTATTCACATGATGAAGATCATCGTCATCCATTCCAATGTGGCACAGGAAAACCAAGCTCCTGTGAACGTGTCAGTCATCATTTAGGGGACAGGAATTCTGGAGGACTGCGAAAGTGTGACAACTCTTGCCTCCTGCTCATGGGTGTCATCTATGCCGTCAACTTAAGTTACCCACTGAAACTGAAATATACGTTTGAAGTATTTCAGAAGCTGTTTCTTGAGCTTGACATCCTTAAAATGTCACCAGTCTCTTCACAAGAAACTTTTAGCGTGAGTGTTCCAGTGTTATTTGTGCTTTTGTTCAGCACAATTAATTTGTTTGCATTTTGTGTCTGTTTTCTGACATTAATTTCTGGCCAGCATTTCCAGTTGTATGGCCATGTTTTTGTGGTTATAATGTTATGTAGATATTTTAAATATATCTATGCCATTTCAACTGTGGAATAAAAGTGTCCCTTAAGCTGCAAATATTTGTTTTGGAAAATATTGATTTATTATTTAATAGAATAATAAAAATATTTATTCAATTCGATTAATATTAACTAGTACATTCATAATAAATATTACTTAATAATTACATAGAATACAAAGATTAAACAAGATGGCGCCGGTGAGGTCGGCTGCCGCCACAACTGCTCCGACCACCTTTTCTTTGTTTTTGTTTTTTAAGTTAGTTTTTAGCGTTTTAAAACCAGTCAAATTACCACCATGGAGTACATTAGTTATGATAGAGACACTCTTGTTTCTATTAGTATACAATGTACTCACAATTCGAAGTTTTTAACCCCGGATCCGAGCTGGCCGAGTGAGATCCTGAGGGACAACAAAGGACGCGACGCAAAGCGGCGGCCCCGAGGGAAACGAGCCGGCGTCAGGAACAGGCTGAGAGCCCATGCACACCGCACACCTCTGCCTAGCATCCTGCTCGCCAACGTCCAGTCACTGGAGAACAAGCTCGATGACCTCAGGGCCAGGATAAAGTTCTAGAGAGACATTCGGGACTGCAATCTTCTCTGCTTCACAGAGACATGGCTGAACCCAGCGGTGCCGGACCACGCCATCCAGCTGGCCGAGTTCTTCTTGGGTTCACCGCAGGGACAGGACACGGGACTCGGGAAAGTCAAGGGGAGGCGGCGTGTGTTTAATGGTGAACAGCAGCTGGTGCAACAGCGCGAGCGTTGTTCCTCTCACACGCTCCTGCACACCAAACCTGGAACTACTGTCCATCATGTGTCATCCTTTTTATCTACCTCGGGAGTTTACATCGGTCATAATCAGTGCCGTTTATATTCCACCACAAGCTGACACAGACACTGCCTGACGCTGCGCTTATTGTGGCGGGGGACTTTAATAGTGCCAACCTCAAACGCGCAGCACCGAACTTTTATCAGCATATCACCTGCCCCAACAGGGGCGAAAGGACACTGGATCATTGTTACACAACGGTCAAGGACGGCTACAAGGCACAATCTCGCCCTCCGTTTGGTAAATCCGACCACGCCGCCATCTTCCTCATGCCAAAATACAAACAAAGGCTGAAACAGGAAGTTTCGGTTCAGAGGGAGGTCGCGCGCTGGACGGACCAATCGGTGGCCGCGTTACAGGACGCACTTGATAACGCAGACTGGGACATGTTCCGAAACAGCTCAGATGATGACGGCAGCGTGTTTACGGAAGCGGTTGTGGGATTTATGGAGAAACTAGCGGATGATACCGTGGAGAAAAAGACTATTAGAACGTTTCCCAACCAGAAGCCGTGGGTGGATAAAACCATCCGCAACGCTCTGAGATCTCGCACCGCTGCCTACAACATGTCGGGGGACATGGAACCGTACAAGGCTGCGTCATACAGCGTCCGGAAGGCATAGAGAGCATCCTGACGGAAAACATCACGACCTGGTTTGGGAACAGCACCATGCAGGACAGACGAGCTCTACAGAGGGTGGTGCGATCAGCTGAGCGCATCATCCGCACCGAGCTCCCTGACCCGCACTCAATCTACACCAAGCGGTGCTGGACCAAGGCCAGGAAGGTCGTGAAGGACCTCAGCCACCCCAACAATGGACTGTTCACTCTGTTGCGGTCTGGGAAGCGATTCCGCTCCCTGAGGGCCAACACAGAGAGACTGAGGAGGAGCTTCTTCCCGCAGGCGATAAGGTCTCTCAACCACACCACTATGCAGAACTAACACAATATTTTCACAATTTTCACAATCAATCAATCTTTATACATCCATGGACACTATGGACAACTCCACGCACATCACATCTACACTACATGTTTACGTTTACATTCTGGACCATTGCACAAAGACACTTTATTAACCTTTGCACAAAGTCACTTTCTCTGTGCATATTTGCACACCATTATATTTCTATTTGTACATTATATTTCTATTTTCAGTTTCTATTTTTAGTTCTATTTTTCCTGGTTAAATTTAATTTAATTTTTTATTAAAATTTTCTATCGTATTTCTTTTATTCATATTTATTACTTATTATAAGCTTTAAATTCTCTTTTTAAGGTCACTGGCGGTCGTGTAAGCATTTCACTACATTTCGTACTGTGTATGACTGTGTATGTGACAAATAAAATTAAATTAAATTTGAATTGAATTTGAGGTCTCTCAACCACACCACTATGCAGAACTAACACAATATTTTCACAATTTTCACAATCAATCAATCTTTATACATCCATGGACACTATGGACAACTCCACGCACATCACATCTACACTACATGTTTACGTTTACATTCTGGACCATTGCACAAAGACACTTTATTAACCTTTGCACAAAGTCACTTTCTCTGTGCATATTTGCACACCATTATATTTCTATTTGTACATTATATTTCTATTTTCAGTTTCTATTTTTAGTTCTATTTTTCCTGGTTAAATTTTATTTTATTTTTTTATTAAAATTTTCTATCGTATTTCTTTTATTCATATTTATTACTTATTATAAGCTTTAAATTCTCTTTTTAAGGTCACTGGCGGTTGTGTAAGCATTTCACTACATTTCGTACTGTGTATGACTGTGTATGTGACAAATAAAATTAAATTAAATTTGAATTGAATTTGAGAATATAACAGAAAAGATGGATAAGAAACACAAAGAAATATCAGCAATGTTCATTTGTGTTTTGTTAATGGATGCAATGGTAATCTGAGTGAAAGTTACAATCTATAGATGAGTATTGCCAGTGCAATTTACTTGTGTATTTCACATAAAAAATTAGTGGTTCTAGTAAGTAAATATTACTTAGAAATAGCCAGAGTAAAGATTACAAGCACTTTCTGTGTGAAAAAAGTTGCCTAGCTAGTAAATTATTTTTCAGTGTATAAATGTGTGTTTGTTGTATTTCTGGGAAAGAGAAATCTCTTATAAATCTCTTATAAATATATCGACTTTTCTCTTATACATCTCACATTTCATCTGACTTTGGATCGAAACTCGGCAAAGTGAAAGAGCGCACGCGCCTCGGGTTCACGCGAACATTTTAAATTCACTAAAAGGCTTATTTATAACCACATTTCAGCCATTCACACACATGCATTGTGCTAGGTTGTTGGTACACACTTTCACTTTTCACCTCCCCTTTGATCAAAATGCTCCCGATATGAGCCGACACAAGCAGCTTTGTTTCAGTCTTTGGTTTATTCATCATCATAAAGAGATTTAACTGATTGCTGATTAAACACTGCATTTTTTAAAAAAGTAAAAGTGCGCGATGTGAGCAGCTTTAATTATTAATAATTAAATAATTGTTCAATCTGGGACAAAACAGCAAAAAGCACCATGAATATTATTTTTGATTATTAATTTTATGTTCTTTTGCTGTTTGGGCTTAGCGTTGAATGATTATTTGAAACTGAAGCTCTTCGTGTATTCGTGCCACTAGTAATTTTATCATAAAAAGATTATTACGTTGTGCTCAGACCACTGAGCTTCTAGCCACCAGGCCACCCAGGAAACAATACTACAATTTAATTGAACAATACAAGTGGTGCAAAGACGAATGGGCAAATATCCAACCAGAATTCAGCCAGAAGTGTGTCGATAGTTTTCTATGGTCTAATGAAGCTGAGACCTACTATAAGACTTCTGACCTTGTATTCCTATTCATTCTTTGGTAAAAAAGAAAAAAAAGGTAGACAGAATTTTAGATAATCATGTGAATAGCTTTTATTAAGTTAACATGTAATGCATGGAGTATAGGAGATGCCAATAGGCTTAGGCACTATGACTCTTACCCATTCCGTGCTATTCTACAAAAACAAACGCACATTTTATTTTAAAGTAAAAGTGTGCGCGATGTGAGCAGCTTTAATTATTAATAATTAAATAATTGTTCAATGTTGGAAATTAACAGCAAAAAGCACCATGAATAAATTTTTTTTTTATTATTAATTTCATGTTCTTTTGCTGTTTGTGTTTGCGTTGATTAATTTTTTGAAACCGAAGTGTTTCCTGTATTCATGCCACAAGTAATTTAATCATACAAATATTATTATGTAGTGCTCAGACCACTGAGCTTCTGATTCCAAAATTGACATTTTTACCGCTAAAAATAAAAATGTTTTTACAAGCTCTCGAGCTGTTGTTTGTGCTGTTTTTTTATTAATTACAATAGACAGATAGAAACAGAGAGTCTGTCTAAACAAAATTGATTGCAGCCGTTTTGCAAAATGTCCCTTTGCGCCACCTGGCAGTCATTATGTCTGACATCGGGTCAACGTTGGTCCATCATTAGCGCATATATATTGCTTAAGCTAGTGCAGTCAGCTCTCTCAATGATGCCATCACATGAGGAGCTCATATGGGGGTTGATTACCAATCTAGTACATAAACACTAGTACAAATAACACTGAAAGAACTGTATATCAGTGGATACCACTGTTGGCCCAACGTTGGTCCAACAATGTCGCCTGTGTTGCTCCTATTTTCCTCAATAGATGACAACACTTCTCTTGCTCTACTGGCTGACCTACACTGTGAGTATGTGTGCGCATGTCAGGAAGTAACAGCACTTTGTGCACAAGGACAAACATTGCTTTTTTTGAGGATTGCTAGCTTTTGTAAGTATAATTCTGTTTCCTAAATATTGCATAGAACTATGCCTATTTAATGATCCACAATGACTAAATAATGTGTAAGAAAATGCAATGCATTGAGAGAACGAGACAAAGAAACAACAATTTGCCTATTATCACTCATGCACGTTAGCACGTGTTGAACAAACACTTTGTATGCTGCCAAAGGACTTTTAACAATATTACTGGAAGTCTTATTATCATAAATTATATCTAAATTGATTTTCTCTGATGTGCAGACTATGGTGGTGCCATGTCTAATGAAAACTACAGCAGTGGGCAGAGTAGACCGTTTCTTTTAAAGGTTCACAGTTGTTTATTTGTTAAGCCAAGTAAAGGAGTAGAAGTGGGGGACCCATTGCCATAGGACACTAGATGCTGTCTTTCCTACAGCTCTCAGCTTTAGTTATGCTGTCATAGCTAGTCTAGTCAGAGTTTATGCTTGCATTCTGTACAAAACATATATTGACTTTAACCATTACAAACATTGAGTTTACACAACTATTCCTTATCCCCCTTTCTCTGCCTCTACACATGCTCATGTGAAAGGCTCTTTGACATCCTGCCAAGTTTTGAAACTTCTTGTCTTTCATTTCATCACTTTTGTTTGCTAGTGAATGTTTTTATTTAAAAAGGCAAAAAAAAAACAAGGAGAGACATCACGGCCGATGTTACTTCTTTGTCTGCCCCTGCAATGCAATTGCTAATCTTAAACCTGCCATTCTTTTTTATAAAGCATGGTTAAATTATAAGGGAGCTGGCCTGCATCAGGAAATTTATCAGCAAAATGAAAACTATTCAGCTTGCATGCAGAAACTCCAGCCTGAAACACGTCCTGTCCTTTCATAGACATCATTTTAAACAACCAGGAGGGGACACTAAATGTGAACTTTAAGTGTAAGGATGGTGACAATAGTTACACTGCCTTTGCCAACATGGAATGGCTGAGGTGTTGTGAGTGTGGAAATGTTGGATATAAAAGGCTGAGCTGTCTGGATGGAGCTGTGAAGCAGGGGAGCCCAGGGGGAACAAAAACCGATGTACTGTGACCCTGACTCTAATGTCTGCACTGATGTACAACAGCCAGAGGCAAAAACAGAACTACTAGCAACCAACGAAACACATAAAACTACAGAGTAAGGGGTTAAGAAAAGAGAAGTCACAAAACACAGAACCATCTACAAAACAAAACAACCTTAGTTAGTCTCTTAACACTAGACTGCAGGAGAGTGACAGAGCAGAGTGCGAAAGCGAAAGAGACAGTTGGTTAATACACTTTTTCCAGTAAAAAGCTAAATGCTCAAAACCGTTGCAACAAGCAATAAAAGACTGAAACTTGCTCTCAGTAAGGAGGGAATGCATCCTATGGAAACAGACAGTAGCCTGTTTGTGTAAAGAACAGTATAGACAAAAAGGTTAACCAAGTACTTTAATGTGACTACATCAATAGGACTACTTGAAGCCCAAAACACACACACACACACACACACACACACACACACATTTACTTACACACTACGGACAATTTGGGAGTGAGTAAGTGAGTAAGGAGCAATTCTCAAAATTCACTGTAGAGTCGTTTTCATGTCTTTACAAATTAATTGAACTTATTAACTAATTAATGTGGGGTCGCTATGCTTGAAAAAAATTACAGAATTTGCACTGACCGCAATGACTTTGGACTTTTCAATCATCATCATTAATGAACAGTTGACAACTTGACAACAAAGTGCACTTTATATTTGCACAAACACATTCCCTGTTAAAAATTTGCATGGTTGATCTTATGGAACACAGTTATGAAAGGACTTTATGTGTTGCCATACTATCACTTAAATGAGCATAGGTTTTACTTGTAAAATTTCTTCCTCATGGCATCTGAGGGTTTTGCTTGCCACCTTAGGCTTGTTGATTAAGTATAATTTTTTTAAACTATATATTTAAATATATATATACAAATAAATGAAATTTATCATGCTGCTGGTGGACATTATGTTGGGAATAACATAGTACAGAACATGTTATACAGACATAATGCAAGGGCTTTGATGCCCAAACAGCACACATTACTTTTTACTTCAATGCTATAACTACAGTGGAATTTATCTGTAAGGATTTCCTCTTTTTTTTAGCTCTTCTGCAAGGTCATTGCAATCCCAGTATAAGATCTGCAGAGGTAATCAGGGAGTGTTGATGAAGGATGCCACAGTAATGATATTTTATGTTTCTCTTTGCTTTAGTGTTCAAGCCATTAGCTTCATGTTGACATCATTCCATAAGGACCTATTGAAGGCCAGCTGGAAAATCAATAGGAATGAGATTAGTTCATTTATATGAGGTTATAAGGGCAATGTTACTAGGAAATGTGTAAGGTTCACAGAGTGATGGCTTATTATTATTTTTTGACCATAAACACAAAAGGAAAAAACAAAAAAAAATGGAGATGAATGGTTTACTTGAATGGTGAATTTGTGGCTATGAATGATATGCTATGATTATCACATACCATGATTTTAGTGTTATAGGAACCTCTTAAAGATTCTTACACAAACTTATTATATCAGTCTCACAACATTTTAATTACATTATTCTTACATAAATTTTAATTAAATTAAAAGCTTTTTGTTAAAATATGCTGATGTATAATTCTTTATAACTCAGTCATTTGAAATGTACACACATTCTGCACAATTCTTTTCCTCATGGATAGTAATAATTTTAGAATACTTTCCTGTGTTTATTACTCAAGAAAATATTTTTTATAGTAATTTTGGGAACCCTTTTATGTAACACTGAATCAACTCAAAACATCGTAATATGTCGATTTTGTATTTATATGTATATTGTATATGTTGTGTAAAGATTTTATATATTCCTTCCAGGTAAACAATAGAATTATTGGCTTCACAAGAATAGTTGGATCACCTATTTTTGCATTTAGTTGGCCATGTTGTTTCTGGAGTTAATTGGTTTCTTCAAGTCCAGGTAGTTACTAAATGTTTTGGTAGCATCAGAACATCAGCACTTTCCCATTAATGATGCGTGAAATGAAATGTTTGGTACTGCAAATAAAATCAGTGATATTTAAGGATGTTATGGTAGGTAATGTGTTGAAACAGCCATTTAATGGGTAATGGAAGATTGGGGTAGTGTCAGCCGGAACCGCCGGGGCCCTCTCTTGACATCGCTGCTCGCCTCTTCATTCACTTAACGACTGTCAAAGCTGATTACACAGCCATCGGCAGACTTAAAAACTACAAAGACATGCTCTGTTAGAAGTCGAATTAGAGTCATTAGCATATTTATCCACATTTAGCCTTGATGATAGGGTGATGACACAAAGGGATTGGTGAGGGACCACAGGCGGTAGGGTTATAAGACCATGGTCACTTCATTATTAAATACTTGTTTTTATGTCATGCAGTTTTGGGGTGAAAAAGTAACATATTAATTTGCTTAGTCATCGTCATGTTTACAAAGAGATGATTGCCCTTTTATCTGTATTTCTGGTTTAATTGTAAAATAATAGGTGGTGTGCTATACAAAAGGTAAATTATTAAAAATTTTTAGAACTATTAAAATACATAGCTGTAAGAAAATATATGGTGATTAAATATATGAAATACCATAACCCCAACCCTTGTAGTAACTCTTTTTCCCTTATTATTAGGGCCCAAGCACTATGACATCGGCACAAGAACGACATAACTTTGATGTCATTGCTATTGCTTTGATAATGCTGTTTGTGAGAGCTCTCTCATTCTTTTAAGGATTTTTTTTCTCTTGTTTTAATAATCTGGGCCCTTTGGGGGTTCTTGACATGCTAAAAAACTCAATTTGCACACAGGTTGGAATCTGCTGCCATTAAGATGCCTCTGAGTCTGGAGCCTGTGCAGGGCTTCACAGGAGATTTTGCTGCATAG
The DNA here is from genome assembly GCF_024256425.1 of Clarias gariepinus. Classification (NCBI taxonomy): domain Eukaryota; kingdom Metazoa; phylum Chordata; class Actinopteri; order Siluriformes; family Clariidae; genus Clarias; species Clarias gariepinus. Next base: position 22,395,180 of record NC_071106.1, read on the forward strand.
CTCATACACACTCGTACATATACATGTCAAACTCGGTACACTTCTCGATCTTGTTGAGACGATTTTCATGAATGTTATTGCCTCAACTTAACAGAAAGTCAGATATTTGGGGTAATTTGCAAAATGCACATATATGACAACAGCACTATTAAATACACACACATACACACAGACATTATACAAATACAAACAAACTATGCAAAAATACTACACACACACTACACACACACACACACACACTACACTACATGCAATTTTCACACACAATTGCTTTTAAGCTGAACAATTTTCACTATGCATGTCTTGTGCTCAACTCAACAAGAGGTCAGATATTTTGGGCCATTTGCAAAACGCGCAATTATGACATCATCAGTATTAAATACACACACTACAAATCCTACACACACACTACAAATCCTACGCACCAGAAAGACGAGTCCAGCCGTGACGATGCCATATTCAGTGACATTAGCATCCAGGCCTTAGTGTGCTCAAAAGGCACACAGGTTGTGTGGTGCACTCGGACGGCGTTGTCTTTTTGGAGGTTTTAATATGCCTAAATAATAAAAATAATAAGAATAAGAATAGGAATATACATTTACAAATGAGATGTCAAGCAATATTTTGTATAGACAAAAAGGTTAACCAAGTACTTTAATGTGACTACATCAATAGGACTACTTGAAGCCCTTTAAATCAAATAATTTTTTTAAAAAAGCAGCAACATTGTTTAAAGCAGCAACCTTCAATGGAAATCCTGGAGGCACAGTAAATAAATGTTCTACGTAGACAGGTTTCAACTTAATCGGACAACAATGAGTTACTGGTTTATACCTATTTTTTTATGATACCTTACATTTACTAAGGTTACAGACTAGTACTTTTCCACATTAAATAACCCAGTAAAATCAAAATGTATGAATTAGGGGCTTTAACAATATTCTAAGTGTAAAAAACTGAGAACCAGTGTGTTGGTAAACCAAAATGCTTTATACTTTGTTAACTAGCATATTAGAATCTTTTTTAAAATGTGATGCTAATGATAAAATTAGGCCTCTGACCTCTGGCACCAAGAAGGCATTTTCACCCAAAGTACTGCCACTTTACAGGATATTTTTCTCTTTTTACAGACCATTCTCTGTATACTTTGGGGATGAAAAAATCCCAGTATATCAGCAGTTCCGCCTGCAGCACCAACAACCATGCCACTGTCGAAGTGACTTAAATTTCTTTTATTTAACTCCATCCTGATGTTCAGTTCAACTTCGGCATAATATCTTGACCTTGCCCACATGTCTAAATACATTGAGTTTCTGCCATGTAATTAGCTGATTAGGTATTTGCGTTAATAGGCAGTTGAAAAGGTGTATCTAATGACACGGTCAGGGAGTATAGATGTGAATTAAATAGCATTAAAAAAGAAGGGCTATTAAAGTATGTACCAAATAAAAAATAATTTCCTTTTTTAGTTTATTTTTCTTTTATGTTAAGCAGATTTACAGCAAATAATGCTTAGTACATGACTTCCCAATTAACGGAGGAGTATAATACAGCATACTAAGTTATCTTAATATTTTCAAAGTCATGATTTTATACTTTAACATAATACAGTATATCTTTATATACACATTTTTACTAGGGAACCACTGAGGATGAAATAAAATATTATTAAATGATATAGAATACAGCCTGAGTAGCCAAGGTTATACTCCATATTGCAACAATAGATCATAGTAAATATGTTCTCCTAGTCAGTCATGATGCCTGATAAAGGTTTAAGTTATTACAAAGTGTCAGGAGAGTTGAAGTGTGCGGTGCTTTAAAACTGAATGTCAGACATGTTCTGCCTTTCCTTTCATGTTTTATATTCCTATCTTCAATATTTAAAAGGCACTAATATCAAAAAAGAAAATAAGAAAAAGAATAATAGCTGATGTTAAAAGAAAATGATAAATAAATTAGGTTGCAGTTTGCACCTAATTTGACTTATCAAAATACCTGATCTGGTTATCCTAAGATGAACATTTAAATGCTGATGGGAATGATTTATTCCAGGCTGACAATGCCACCTCACAGGGCACACGGAGTCTCTGAATACTGTGATTGTTGTGAAAATTATACAAACTTTATTGTCACCAGATCACAAACCAACTTATTACATTTAAGATAAATTGGAATTAAAAGTTCAAATCAAGGGAATATGAAGATGATGATATATGAAGATAATATTTTGGACTTCTTGTTTTGGCAAATCATATGGAAGAAATGGTTATGTATGCGTACATAAATAATAACAATAAAACGTATAGGAAGAAGCTGTTGGAACAGCTGATGATGCTGTAAACTGACGTTTATGTATTGTTTAGAAAGTTTCATCATTTTTATCAATCATTGTAATTAAAAATGTTTTCTGTGAAATAAAACACTTTCTTGATATAATTTGTTGCCACAACTTGCTGTCTAAATCCCTATAAAATCACAATCAAAGCATGAGCTTACATGAGTTTTTTTCATTTATTAAAACTGAAGCACCATATAACTAATTAGTGAATATAAATACTATATTTATGAAGGTTAAAAAAAACATCTATACAGTTATGCAAATAAAGATACTTAATATGTCTTCAAAACACTATCCACAATAAACTTTAAAATAAAATTGAATTAGAATTTTTTTCAGAATCAACTGAAAAAAAAATGCTTAAAATAATTTTATTAATGACTAAACATGCCTGCACACAATTCCAATGGCACAATTAGTTTTGTATTTGTGATAAATAATGACCCACTGATGACTGTCTCAGATAACCAATATCTCATCAAAGATTATCAATTGGATGCCAGATTTATTTATTTTTTTTTTACAGTTTATTTCTATCATTTTGGTTGATCGTTTGGTGGTTGTTGTTTTTTTTTGTTGTTGTTGTTGTTGTTGTTGTTGTTATTTCTCCAAATATTAACAGTGAGTAATGAATGCATATATTTTTTTTTCAGGGGAGATTAATTTAAATTATCTGTACATCAAAGAAAATAAATATATGTCTTACCATTCACACTATGTATACTGTATAAGTATTTAATGAAATGTATATATTGATTATGCATATAAAAAAATAATGGATGAACTTGCATACAAAAACAGAGGTCTGTTAGCCACAACAGTCCAGTCCAACAGGCACAAACCCCCACCCCTCCCCCCTGGCAAGTAGACCTGTGAAGGTGCCACCCCAATGAAGGAAGCTTTTAGATTAATCATATTATCTGGTGCTTCTAAAACAAGAACCTTTCTTAACCTCTCCTTCCATAAGAATCCATTATCTTAAACTATCACACTAATCCTGGCTTTGGCAGGGAGAATGGGGGACAGCGGAATGAAGGCTAATAGATGGCAAATAAGATTAATCTATGATCTAAGTGCCGATTACACTTGGACCTGCCCTTGAACACTCACATGTAACCTTGAGATCTGCATCCACTCTTGGCCAGGAACTGAATTAAAAGCACCCAGAGAGCCGGCAGGTGGCGAAGAGACCCTTTGTCAAGACTTTACCACTGACAGATCAAAGGCCAAGCTGCTTAACCCCTCCGTTAAATCTCACAAGTTGTTAAATATTTCAAAGCTAATGGCAAAATATACAACTGTATAAAGGTACTCTAAATTGTACTCAGTTCAGACATAATCTGTTCGGTGACACCTATAATGTATAATTACCACCCCTTATAATGAGCTTGTACATTAATTGAATGCTTGGGCCCTAATGCTATCCAAATATTATTATTAAGCTGTCAATATTCACCAAAATATAATCATTTACAGTTTACCAAACATAAAGGTCATAATGTTTAAATAGGGATAAATGTAAATTGTTATCCGTACATCAAAAGCCAAGAAATATATGTCCAATATTTACATCACTTTAATGAAAAGTATGTAGTGATTATGAATGTTAATAATCAATGCATGAAACTGCACAAATACTAGCAGTCAAAACTCTGGACACGTCTTCTAATTCCCTATTTTAATTTCCTGAATTTTTTTTTTTTTTTTTCACATTGTAAAACAAAACTGAAACATGCAAAAGCCTCAGATGAACAATAACATCAAACACTTTTACTGTGCCTTTTCCTATTAAACAAAAATAAACAAAAACAAAACATGTGGGCAAACATACAGTAAGTAACCTTATGATTCAGTAGCTTGTAGATGCATCTTTGTCAGCAATAACCTGAAGTAATTGTTTCCTGTATTACTTTATCTGTCTTACTTTTGCCCCATTCTTCTTTAATTCTATGTTGCAGTCATTGCGCTAACAATAAACTTCTCTGTATACCAAAGTATTTTAAAGATTATACTAATCAGACTGCTCTAATAACACATGTTTTAACCCCCCATATTAGAGCTGTATAGAACTGTCATAATCTGATAAAAATTACTTCGAAAAGTAACACAAACTGAAGAGAAAATGAGGCCTTGCAAAGATGAGTAGTGAAAAGTAGTACAAACGTAAAGAAATAATTTATGGGCAATTTTGCCCTACTCTTACCGCTTTAGATAAAAAGTGAGTTCACAGCAATATGTGAAACGTGTCAGTTTGCTGCATGTAACCACAAGAAATGTGTGGGTGCGTAAAAAACTGGGGAATGTTGTGTGTATATATATATATATATAGTACATGTATATTAGAGGCCCTATCCCAAAATCTAAGATTCCTTTCTGATGCTAAGTAATTGTCTTGAAATAGTCTGTGCATTTAAGATATTGAAATCAATAGTTAGAATGTCTTTCACTCAAAGTTCACAAAAACCCCTCCTCCTTAACCAGAGACACCCAGACTGGTGGATCGATGTTCTCTTTTGTTAGACTCTGCTGCTGAATGTCTGAATAATTTGCTTAGGCTGTAGACAAGGGGGTCCTACACACACCAGCAAAAAAACCCATGCCATTAGGATACCTAAAATAATTAAATTTTATTTAATTTGTCAGGGAGAAAGTGCTAAACTAAAAAAAGCTTTTGGTTAATAGAGAAATAACAGGAAATCTGAAGGGAAATGTTTGGCAAATGGTCTGAGGTCTCAGGTCCAGGTTTTTAAAATCTGCATTAGTGTCACTGAGGTCTTGGGAATAATCAAATTTGTGTGCCACATTTGTGAGCCAGTTTCATTATGGTGCTTGATGGATTTAGCAAATGCACTTGACAATACTGTTCTTGCAAGACCTATTACAGAAAGGCTGACCTCTGTGTCTTAAAATAACAAATAACTGTTGTTTTTGTTATTGTTACATAATTACCTAATACCATATGTGTTATTTTATAGTTTTGAAATCCCCAGTATTGTTGTAGAATGTAGAAAATAAATCACTAAATAAAAACAAAGAAATTTGCAAGTGACCCCAAACTTTTGAACGGTAGTGTATACAGTATACATGTATATTATGGCATGCCGTTTAGGGAAATATTTATGAGAGAATCGAATAAAAAAACTAAATAAATTGAATGAAATGTGAGAATATTGAATGGATTCTGAATATATTGATTGAAACTCTATATATATTGAATGAAAATGTCGCATTTGAGCCACCTCAGCCCTGGGGAATAAGATCTGGCTCACCGGATTACTGACCCGTCACTTTGTCTCCCCCTAGTGTGTCGACTTGTGTAATTGTTCCCAATTAAGTTCTTCTAACACCAAATTTAAGTCACCTGTGTCTACCTCGTTTGTCTCACTATTTATCCCAGACTATTTACCCTGCATCTGCGTTCGTCTTATCCGTCATGCAAGACATCACAGAAAAGTCTGAATATATTGATTGAAATTTTATATATATATATATATATATATATATATATATATATAAAATGAAAAGTCTAAATATATTGATTGAAAACTCGAATCAATATATTAAATAAAAAGTCTAAATATATTGATTGAAACTCTATACAAATTGAAAGAAAAGTCTGAATATATTGATTGAAACTGTATACAAATTGAAAGAAAAGTCTAAATGTATTGATTCATCGACGTCATCGAAACACAGCGCCATCTTTAGAAAGAATGAGTGAGTCAGCAAGAATCTTGGTTGCTGCAATTTTGATAAATGAAAAGATGGTCAACACGTTAGTGAGTGCGTGTACGGCCCCAAAGTCCTCCTCTTTTCTCCGTCCGAGTACTTCCACTAAAGTTGTATAAAGTGATGTTTGGTAGCGAGAGTGAAGACGGTTACACTCACTGATTCATATTTAAACCAAAAAAAAAGGCAATCAAGCCAAAGCAATTAGGAGTCTAGTTGATGCAAATAACTTGCAAATAATAAATTGTGCAAACAACAAAATTAGGCATAAGGTAAGCTCGTAGCCAAGAACATTCACAGAGGGCGAAATTAATTAGAGCAAGCTAATTAATTAATTAAAGCTGTGATACATTAGGGAGGAAAAAGCAATAACGCATGGCGGGTTTAAACGTATTTGAGTGTTAAAATTTGATAGTGAGTAAATTATTTTTACTGTTATTGTGGACATTTTAAAAGACAATTTAGCCAAAACTTGATGCCACCTTAAGTTTATGTGAGGAGCATTGTGGTTGTTAAAAGGTCCTAAGAACAAAATAACAATAAATCTGTTGGTGGTTGTGTAAAAGCTGACATCTCTATTAGGGTATATCAACATCCCTTCCTACTCTGCACGAGTCTCTCTATGATAAATGAGTAAAATAGAGAGGAAATGTTTTTGACTGCTGGCTTACTCTAAATAACCCCCACTTTGGGTACCAGTAAGTCCACAGAAAGTCCAGCTCATAGGCACTCCACAGCCATGTCATTAGTCTAACCAGACAGCCAACATAATATCACGGTGACAACACTTATATGACTTTAATTTTCTTTGCTTTCTATTGATTTTTACTTAATAACTGGATGGGAGGGTCGGATACTAAATGTCTGTGCTGAGTACCTAATAAATCCTGGCTGAGCTTTTTACTGGGAGAATTTAACAAAAATGGTAAGTTATGCATGGGGATTTGACTCTGTCTGAGAGAACAAAAAAGTAGGAGGTAAAAAGTAGAGACTGATGTGCAGAAACTGAGACGCCTCATCCTGATTTACTTGGATCAGTTTTCCCAAAGGTTAAGTTACATCTTTAACAAAAGTATGCAAGTCTTTATCATAAACTTTGTTTTAATGCACAAACATTGTTTTAATGAACACTGTCCAAGCTGGTTACTCTAGTTATTATTGAAAAAATGCATTTAAATCTTCACTGCTTGATATAATGGTTATTTTAGAGATTTTTTTTAGAAATTATGGTCTTAAAATTACCCTCAAGTTTACCTATTTCCTACTACATTCTTTTACAGGGTCAGGGGGGTCGCTCAGTGGTTAAGGCATTGGACTACAGTTTTGAAGATCCCAGGTTCAACCAAGATGTACAATGAGATATATATATATAGAGAAGCGCATCTGGTTCCTGGTTCTCAACATTGGATCTGCAATCCAGTTACTGGCAGGTGGAGATGGAGAAGGATCATTATTCATTAATCATCATTATTTACTCCCAATCATCAGAACATCTTAATGCAATGTTTTCGAGACTCACCCAAGCCAACCTCTCCCTCAATATAAAGAAGTGCCATTTCTTCAAGAGACAGCTGAAGCTTCTAGGTCAGGGCATCTCTGAGGAAGGTGTATAGCTAGACCCGGAGAAGACAAAGGCCGTGGCAGAGTAACCCCCCCCACAAGACTTGAAAGCTCTCCAACGTTTCCTGGGCCTCACTGGATGGTACCACAAGTTCATTCCACACATTGCCGATATAACTGCTTCATTTAATAATTTAAAAAGGAAAGGAGTGAAGTGAGAATGGACAGAAAGGTGCCAGCACAGCATGGATGCCATAAAACACGCCCTTCAGAACCCACCTGTACTAGTACAACCCAACCTAAACCTGCCATTCCAACTACATACGGACGCCAGCGAAGTGGGCCTGGGTGCTACCCAGTTTTCCTACCCAAACTGCAGCAGAAGGAGAACGAGCAGTAGCTTACGCCTCTAGAATGTTGAGAGGAGCGGAGCTAAATTACTCCACGTCAGAGAAGGAGTGTTTGGCTGTAGTATGGGCAGTTGAAAAATGGAGTCACTACCTAGAGGGCAGGGCTTTCGAGGTTCATACCGACCATGCCGCCCTGTCATGGGCCTTCAAATGCCCGAAAACCAGCTCTCGCCTCACCCGGTGGACGTTAAGACTACAGCAATTCATCTGTACTGTTCATCATAAAAAAGGCTATTTAAATGTGGGTCCGGATGCCCTATCCCGAGCGCCCCCGCCGTTAAAAGTGGGCGCAGCCCCATGTTTAGCCATTACGACCACTAAATGTTCCTCCAACTTACCAAGCGACCTGTGTGAGATAACCCAAGCCTACGAGTGGTAGATTACAAGCCCAACAGAAGGACCCTATAATCATGAAGCTTCTCTCTAAAGACAACCTTAGAAGCACACAAGATCAGAGGGTCTCCTTTGAACATTACCAGGGAGCGTTATATTGCCGGGTACCAGTAAGACACAGAGAGAAATTTTAGCTAGTTATTCCACAGTCGTTAATTAAAGTCTTCCCACACTACTACCATGACAACCCCTTGGGAGGACACCTGGGCCAACTGATAAAACAATGCTGAGTGCGCTAGATGTGGCATGGTGGCCGACAGTGCGCAAAGACGTCTGGCAATATGTAAGAACCTGCAGCGTTTGCCAAAGGTACAAGAATGAAAACTCCAAACCTAGTGGGCTGTTAAAGAGCACTGAGGTCCCAGAGCCGGGACACACCGTGGGATTGGACATCATGGGTCCTTTTCCCCTGAGTAAAAGGCAAAACGAATACCTGCTGGTGGTGGTAGATTACTGTACAAAATGGGTGGAGATGTTTCCCCTCTGGGATGTAAAGAACCCAAAACTGGTGAAAATCCTACGAGAGAAAATCTTCACTAGGTAGGGCGTCCCCAAATATCTAGTTTTTCCGATCGAGGGCCCCAGTTCGCGTCTCAGCTGCTGGCACAACTTTGCCAAACCTGGGGGAGCGTCCAGTAACTGACCACAAGCTATCACCCACAAACAAACCTGACGGAACGAGTTAACAGGACTTTAAAAACGATGATAGCTTTATACGTCAGGGACCATCACCAAAACTGTGACCTATGGTTATTGATTTATTATTGTAGCGCGGCCACATAAAGGGGAATTTTAAAATGCTGCTCACCTGCACAAAGAAATGCGCCTGATATGGTTTTAGATGTCCCATGACAGTTTTTGCATCCACTGGGGTTAACACTAGAAGCGTCTAGCAGCGGTCATTTGACCGCAATGGGGTAAAAAAAAATTATAATACTTCACACTCTATTAAATTCCAGGACCCTCCTTTCATGACTTTTCTAAATCTGTGAGCTTAATCACCCTGTATGCTTACATTTTCAAAATCGCACAAGTAAAAGCCAGTATAAAGCCATTTTGCTCTTCTTTACAAGAAAAACTTATTTCTTTCACTAGATGGCGCAAGGGATCGCGCATACTATCTATGCGTCATTTATGTAACTATCTCAGGTTTCATTCCATGTATGCAGTTTATATATCTATATATCTATCTATCTATCTATCTATCTATATATATATATATATATGTATATATATATATATATACACACACACATATGCTTCCCTGAAATATCGACAATTTGCCATTCATTTTGGCGTTAATAATTAGCAATATTTTATAAGGAGATTAAGAGGATTTCGCTCTATTTAATTTTATAACGTTTTGATAAAATTCATTATTTTGTTCATTTTGTTTAAAGCTTCCATGAAATTATCTCTAAAACAATGTAATGACCCCTCCTGAGGATATAAAGCTTTATTATTGTTTAAATAAATCAGATCTACCACAGCAGATAATAAACTATGCTATTTCATAACCGAAGCAAACACCACGATTATGCCTCGTTTCATTCAGTGTTGCTAGGCAACGAACCACGCGCCTAATCTGCTGGAACGTGGTTCACTTGACCGCGGTGTATTATAATCCTGCAAATTGTTTTACTGCTTATGCTCCTTTAATTAAAGCGAGGGTAATGTGGAAGTGATGTGTGGCCACTCAATGAAAACTAAACCAAAGATTTCGATCACTGTTTAGTGTCACTATGTCATAAAACAGTGAAACAACGTGGACTCATCGCTGTGCTTGTTGTAATTGAAAGAACTCTGCAGCTTCTTCAAAGTCTTTCCACTCCGTGACCGTTGAAATCCGGATGTTGACCGTGGGCTCCGGGGAGGTGTGTGTGTGCGTGTGTGCGTCTGTGTGCGCGCGCGTACTTCTTGTATTTTTATAAAAATTCTAAATATAAACAAACAAAATACAGCTTTTTTTCAGAGGTAAACAGAAAAGTGAAGTTGTTCAGCTATTCAGTGTCACTATGCAGATGTTAGACTCAGTTAGTTACCAGCTAGTTACCGAAAAATCTTTGATTTAGTTCTCATTCAATGGCCACTTCCACATTTTCCTTGCTTTTAATACATGAGCATAAGCAGTGAAACAGTTCACAGGCTTATAATACACAGCGCCCAAGTAAACCACGTTCCCGCCGATTAGGCGCGTGGTCCGTTTCCTAGCAATACTGAATGAAACGAGGCATAATCGTGGTTTGCTTCGGTTATGGCATGGCATACTTTAAAATTTGCTGTGGTATATCTGATTTATTCAAATTCAATATTGTTTTAGCGATAATTTCACAGAAGCGAGTTCAGAACTAAATCGCTGCTCCTGCTCCATTCGAGACGTTCAAAAGCTTCAAATAGAATAAACAAACTAATAAATTTTCTCCATATAATATAAAATTAAGTAGAGCATTCCTTTTTGTTATAGTACAAAGCCCCAAGATGGACAAAAGAGGAGAAGAAAATAGCAGAAAAAAAGTCTGGCCAAAAACTTTAGGTTATAATGCAAAACATGACTTGTTTTTTTTCTTCTGCCATTTTTTTCCTCTTCCTTTGTCCCCTTAGAGACTCTGTAGTAGGTTTTCTCAGTTGAATATGAATAAAAGATACCGCTGATTATCAACATGGGAATGAATGGCGCAGTGTCCAAGTGCAAGTTGATCTTGGACCTAAACTATTTGCTTTGGGTGAAAGCACCATCTAGCGATCATTGTGTGTGAGCAGCAGCTTCCCATTCAAAACAATAGGTGGTCAAATGACCACTGAACCGCGTTATAAGTGTGTCAAAGCTCAAATTCATGAACACCTTTCCAAGAATGCATTATTCGAGCATTTCCAATGTGGTTTTCGTTCTCATCATAGTACAGAGATGGCTTTGGTTAAAATAACTAATAACTTGTTATTAGCAGCTGGTTCTGGTCTTCTGACTATACTAATCATACTTGATCATAGTGTGGCGTTCGACACTATCTCGCACAAGATACTTTTGGACAGGTTAGGATCTATAGGAATCACAGGCACCCCCCTCTTCTGGTTTAGATCTTACCTTACGGGTCATAATCAATATGTCCAAATAAAAAATTGTGAATCAAAATCACTTATACTGTAGTTACCTCCAGAATTCCGCAGGGATTTGTTTTGAGGCCACTTTTATTTATGATCTACTAACTTTCTCTTGTTTTTTTTTTAGGAAATACGGTATCAATTTCAATTGCTATGCCGATGACACCCAGTTAAATTTATCTTCTAAACCTTCTAGTTTATCTCCTTTACCGGTTCTGAATGAATGTTTATCTGAAATTAAAGCTTGGCTCTTATGCCGATGACACCCAGTTAAATTTATCTTCTAAACCTTCTAGTTTATCTCCTTTACCGGTTCTGAATAAATGTTTATCTGAAATTAAAGCTTGGCTCTCAGGTAATTATCTTAAACTTAATAGTGACAAAACCGAAGTTTTACTAGTAGGTACTAAATCAACTTTGGCTAAATCTCATTGTCTTTCTTTAGTTATCAATGATACTGAAATTTATCTCTCAACAGGTTCAGAAACATATGATATAATATTTTATACAGTATACTGTACAGATGGAGCCACGCCAAATAGCCGCAATGGCGTACGGCTGCCCTATGCGTGCCGTAGTCCCCCCCTTCTTTTCCTTCGAGAAAGGCGTGTCAAGATTTCACAGTAAACACGCCCATTCAAGCCCTATTTATGCATTTACCTGGTTCCACCACTAGATGGCGCCTTTGTGTTTTCTTTTCTTGTTTTTCAGATATCTAATGTCACAAAGAGATCCTGCTCTGTAGAAGCTGCCTCAGCCTATTTGTGTTATTACTCCATTCTGCCCTTGTAAGTAGTAGTATAGTAATGATGTCGCTGTTGATTATCTGTTCTTGTGCTTTTGAAAAATAAACGTTTAATAGGATGTTGTTTATGGCATATACACTCAACAAAAATATAAACACAACACCTTTGTTTCTGCTCCAATTTTTCATGAGATGGACTTAAAGATCTAAAATTCATTCCAGATACACAATATTACCATTTCTATCAAACATTGTTCACAAATCAGTCTAAATGTGTGATAGTGAGCACTTCTGCTTTGCTGAGATAATTCATCCCACCTCACAGGTGTGCCACATCAAGATGCTGATCTGACATCATGAGTAGTGCACAGGTGTACCTTATACTGCCTACAATAAAAGGCCACCCTGGAATGTGCAGTTTTGTCTCACAGCAAAATGCCACAGATGCCACAAGCATTGAGTTTCATTAAGCTCCGTGCAATTGGCATGCTGACAGCAGGAATGTCAACCAGATCTGTTGCTCGTGCATTGACTGTTCATTTCTCCACCATAAGCCGTCTCCAAAGGCGTTTCAGAGAATATGGCAGTACATCCAACCGGCCTCACAACCGCAGACCACGTGTAAATACACCATTCCAGGACCTCCACATCCAGCAGGTTCACCTCAAAGATCATCTGAGACCAGCCACTCAGACATCTGCTGAAACAATTGGTTTGCATAACCAAACAATTTCTGCACAAACTGTCAGAAACTGTCTCAGGGAAGCTCAAATGCATGCTCGTCCTCCTCATCGGGGTCTTGACCTGACTCCAGCTCGTCGCCGTAACAGACTTGAGTGGGCAAATGCACACATTCGATGGCGTCTGGCACGTTGGAGAGGTGTTCTCTTCACGGATGAATCTCGGTTTACATTGTTCAGGACAGATGGCAGACAGCGTGTGTGGCATAGTGTGGGTGAGGGCTTTGCTGATGTCAATGTTGTGGATCGAGTGGCCCATGGTGGTGGTGGGGTTATGGTATGGGCAGGCATCTGTTATGGACAAAGAACACAGGTACATTTTATTGATGGCATTTTAAATGCACAAAGATACCGTAATGAGATCCTGAGGCCCATTGTTGTGCCATACATCCATGAACATCACCTCATGTTTCAGCAAGATAATGCACGGCCCCATGTTGCAAGGATCTGTACACAGTTCTTGGAAGCTGAAAATGTCCCAGTTCTTGCATGGCCAGCATACTCACCGGACATGTCACCCGTTGAGCATGTTTGGGATGTGCTTGACCGGCATATACGACAGCGTGTACCAGTTCCCACTAATATCCAACAACTTTGCACAGCCATTGAAGAGGAGTGGACCAACATTCCACAGGCCACAATTGACAATCTGATAAACTCTATGCGAAGAAGATGTGTTGCATTGCATGAGGCAAATGGTGGTCACACCAGATACTGACCGGTTCTGAGTCCCCAGACCCCCAACAAAGCAAAAAACTGCACATTCCAGGGTGGCCTTTTATTATGGGCAGTATAAGGTACACCTGTGCACTACTCATGATGTCAGATCAGTATCTTGATGTGGCACACCTGTGAGGTGGGATGGATTATCTCAGCAAAGCAGAAGTGCTCACTATCACACATGATTAGACTGATTTGTAAACAATGTTTGAGAGAAATGGTAATATTGTGTATCTGGAATGAATTTTAGATCTTTAAGTCCATCTCATGAAAAATCGGAGCAGAAACAAAGGTGTTGTGTTTATATTTTTGTTGAGTGTATGTATGGTTTGCAAAACTTTTAATTTTTTTTTTGTAATAAACCAGTATATCAAAGTAATTTAACTGTTTAATAGACGTGGGTAGTTTATTTTTTTTAATTTTTTTTTAATACAGATTCACTGTAAAACATGAAAATAATAATAACCTATTTGTGTGGTATAATAAGCCCAACATTCCAGTTAAAATGAACCAACACCTGGGTAGAACATTTGACCAATTTATGTGGTAGAATTAACCCAGCATTATAGTTAAATATAAACCAGCATTTGCGCTGAATATTTAACCCATTTTGCTGGGTTAAAAAAATAACCCATTTTGCTGGGTTAAATTAACCCAGCATGTAGTTAGTCCAATAGTTACCCAGCAGCTGGGTTAAAAACAACCCAGATTGGGTTGTTTTTAACCAAGAATTTTTTAGGGTGCATGAATGAACAATATATAAATATTAAGTATATATTATTTTATGAACACAAAGTTCTTCGGGTTTTTTACAATAATAATCATATTAGCTGTTTCTGTCCAGCATTAAATAATTATTTCATCCATTATTTAACCATGGCTGGAAATAATAGCTGTAATGTGATGTGTTGTACAGTATATACAACGCGACAGCGTGCTCAGTTACTCACTTCTCACCTTTCATGTATGTCTGCTCGGACTTATTCATTTGTTTTAAACCTCTCAAAAATGTTTGTGTATACAGCTCAAAACCTCCATCAGCTATCAAAGATAGCATCTATTTAGAAAAAATGCCCCAGCTATTTCGGAGCTTCAGGAAATCTTCTGGCGCTCTGCGCATAACACCGGGCCAACTCATGTCGGAACAAATTTATAAACGGTTTCTAAACATGTACTACTGTTTTTTTATATATAATATTTGTTAATTAAATTTAAATGAGGTTTGGGCTCAGAACTTCGATTCAGCATTGTGATTGTCCTCCTCGATTTTCTACATAGTTTTAATCAGCGCTTAGCCGCAGGCATAAAGTTAAATAAAGCACGCCGGCAGACTGATTATGAATGCGTCTGGAAAACAGCAAGCAGACTGACTCTGACCATTTAAAAAAACTTTTGCATTTATTTTCTGACGCGCTTAAGTTCACCAAAAACAATACAGAACAGCGCACCTTATTTGCTTTTAAACATTTACAAAATCACAATGTTTTTTCCTTATTGTGAGTACGCTTAAATAAAAGTTGAGTCTTATAAAGGCTACAGTGGTTAATCAATCGGAATGTAGGTCCTACCATCGCCGCGCTCGGCGGTACCGTTTCACTTTGTGCGTTTGCTGGCTTTTACCGTTGAGTGGCGCTATATAACTACAGGCTGACGCCTCATGCCTTAGTTCATTCTCTGCTGGATTAATGAGACACAGAGTTTTAGAACTGCACGTAGTAGCAGATAAAATCAAGTAAAACATTGTAGTTAAACAAATTTATAATCACAGAACTAAAATGACGATACAAATGTAGAATTTAAATTAAATCTTATTAGGATCAAATTTAAACAAAATAAATGTTAACACAGTGAGCCTTTAAATTTTATCACGTGTAATTAGAAAAGACGCGTGTAGGGTTTTGTGTCGTCTTATATCTTGTGTTCTTTAAATTTATAGTAGATTTATTAACTAAAATAAATGACCATAAAAATTATAACATTGTCAGGACGTTCTACTGCGTCAGCTGATGTTGGTCATTCAGCCCCGCTTGTGTTTGTGCGTTATTATAAGAATGAAATGCAGTAGACTGTTATGATCTGTAACGGATTCGACCCATGTTGCACGGGCGGCACCATAAAGCACGGACACGAGGCGAGGTCTTACGGGAAAAGGGTAATTTATTTAGGTAAAATGAGGAAGGAAAGTGTTGAGGGAGGAAGAATGGAAAGAAAGGGATAAAGGTTGTGCATGTGCAGTTCCGGGGGCTGTGCCACACTGGCATGCGGGCACACAGCTGATGCTAAGTGTTGGTTTGAGTGGCAGAACTGAGCACGCGGAGGCAGCGCTCCTGCACACTCCCTCGTGACGGCGCTTCTCCCGCTGTCGATGGCCGGCGCGAGTTCTCGCTGACGCAAAAACCTAACCACACTTTTCCTCTTCGGCAGCGGGGCTGCGAGGGCGGGCACGGTGCGGGAGTGAAGATGCCGCGGGAGCTCGCGCAGCTCTTTCTCGCGCTGTCCTCAGCGCGGAGATCAAAGGGCGGAATTCTAGTGTCCTTGTTTAAAAGCCCTGGGCCGCGTCACATCTCCCCACTGACATGCTTTTTTTTTTATATATATTCTCCATTACATCACGTACTTCCCAGACCTCAGACAAACCTCCGCGCCTTGCTTTTATAATGCGAAGCAAGCCCGAGATCATATTAACGTTAATTATCGCCAGCCGGCACAAATAGGCGGCTCCCGTCCCCTTTGCTGCCTATTCAGGGAGCCTACGGAGTGAGGGAGTAGTTATAGTAGATTTGGGCGTACACCCATCACACGCGCACGCCGTGGCAGATCATCATAATTGTCCTAAACTTGTATTTCATAAGGTTTTCCGAGCGGTGGTACAGCGCAACGGGGGTCATTATTTACTATTAAACATTAAACGAATTTACAAAACTTAATGCGTGCGATTAAGCGCTGATTCTACGTAGGAAAGTAAAGAAGAGGATCCTGATGCTCAACATTCCGGAGACCAAACCCCATTTAAATTAAATTAACAAATATTGCATGTAAATAACAATAGCCCACGTTTAAAAAAAGCATTTTTATTTAGATTATAAAAAAAATAATCCTGCATCTGTTTTAGGTGTTCCAGCTGCCACTGTTCTAGAATTCAAATTAAATCAAATCTTATTAGGATCAAATTTTAGCACAATAAATGTTAACACAGTGAGCCTTTTGATTTTATCACTTGTAATTAGAAAAAAAGCGTGTATGGATTTGTGTCATCTTATTTCTTGTGTTCTTTAAATTTATAGTAGATTTATTAACTGAAATAAATGACCATAACATTAAAACAGTGTTAGGACGTTCTACTGCGTCAGCAGATGTCGGTCTTTCAGCCCCGCTTGTGTTTTTGCGTTATTATAAGAATGAAATGCAGTAGGCTGTTATGATTTGTAACGGGTTCGACCCATGTTACTCAAACAACTCAGTTCAGGTGTAAGTAAATGTCTGTGCTGTTTGAGGGAGGGACGTGCTAATGATTTGGTCGGCTCTGTGTGTGTGTGTGTGAGAGAGAGAGAGAGGGGTGTCGCGGTCGTTTTCAGTGAAACAAAGGCTCAGCTGAAAAATGTTAGGCACATCAGTCACTTAACCACCAATAAAAGGTATTTGAGTGTTATGATAGTTGTAATATAACAGATGCGCACTGAATACTAAACCTAAACCAGGCACGGAGATTAATGAACCAAGATAGCCCCCATACCCGTTTAAAAAAAATAAATAAATAAAAATACCAAAGAATATTATTGTGTATAGACTGATTAAAAACAATGCAATTTATGCTATCATAAGGAAAATAAGATTTTATCACTTGTAATTAGAAAAAAAGCGTGTATGGATTTGTGTCATCTTATTTCTTGTGTTCTTTAAATTTATAGTAGATTTATTAACTGAAATAAATGACCATAAAATTAAAACAGTGTTAGGACGTTCTACTGCGTCCGCAGATGTCGGTCTTTCAGCCCCGCTTGTGTTTTTGCGTTATTATAAGAATGAAATGCAGTAGACTGTTATGATTTGTAACGGGTTCGACCCATGTTGTAGCTACACTGGTTCAAAAAAATGTTGGCCACGCATCATACAGATGTCTTTTGAACTTTTATTTCTCTCTTTCTCAGCAGACACCGTGAAAACTAAAATAAAATAAAAGTACATAAATATTTGTATATGTACACATCTCTCAAACATGTTTTTATCCATTGATAAAACAGGCCCAAGCATACCAGCATAAAGGAAAGGCAAAATAATTAAGTAAAATTACTAACATAGTCATTTGAGCACATTAACAGTGTTAAACATAAACATAAGTAAAGCACAATTACCGTGTGCGCCTCTTGAACCAAGTGCAGAATAAAGTTAATTTAAATACGTCTCTTCTCTGCATCCATGTTGACCCTGACCCATAATGCCACTGTGATACAGAGATATTCCTCACCTTGTCAAGTGACCTGCTCACCAAAATAAAAGCTTTCACTATGTTTAGGTGTATATTTACATATACAGACATATTTAAATCAAATTTTAACAGCTGAATGAACTTAAGCAATCATGAATTTATATCAACACAATCATGACCCAAAAAGGGACATCTTAATAAAACTTTCTCTTTGACAATTACACTCCCACCATTACTATGATTTATTACAACCTCCATTCAAATGTTTGAATAAATCTAGTAATTTACAAAACTCCAATAGATTATCATAGAGATCAGTACAAACTGTTTACTTTAGACTATCTACACTGGGGCAAGTTTTCAGATCAATACCACTGGAATACATTTTACTCATTTTTTACAAGTACAACTAATTTGTGAATAGGGCGTTCCAGAACGGATGGCTTAATAAGGCGTTGACCCCCTTTTCCTAATTCTCTATTTCCTATTTGTATCGTGGCTTTTCTTACCAGGCCATCATCATCTATGCAAACATCAATCACTCTTCCAAGTCTCCACTCATTACGATGGATACCTTTTTCTTTGACGATAACAATATCTCCAATTTTCACATTTCGTCTTGAAGAATGCCAGCGTTGCCTGAGAGTGAGGTTTGCCAGATATTCTTTCCAATTCTTACCCCAGAATTGTTCCGTTAAATACTGGACTCTGCGCCACCTTTTCCTGGCATACAAATCTTCAGCCACAAATTTTCCTGGTGGAGGTAGTGGGACAGAGGTTTTCATGGTTAGTAAGTGGTTCGGGGTAAGTGGCTCTGAACTTTTGGGGTCACTGATGCTGTCAGTGGTGAGTGGGCGGTTATTCACGATTGACATTGCTTCATAAAAGAAGGTTCTCAAGGAAGCATCATCTAATCTCCCAGCACTCTTTAGGAGGGCCCAGTTTAAGACATTTCTAACTGTCCTAATCTGGCGTTCCCAGACACCTCCCATGTGGCTAGAATCAGGTGCATTCATCATCAAATCACATTGCTTGTCTGCCAGATAAGCAGTTAGTCTGTCCTTGTCCACTTCTTTGAGAGACTTTGCCAGCTCATTTTTTGCCCCAACAAAATTTGTCCCTTGGTCAGATCTGATTTGTCTCACAGTACCACGGATAGCTATAAAACATCGCAAGGCATTAATGAAGGCATCAGTTGTTAGATCCTCCAACATTTCTATATGAACTGCCCTTGAGGACAGGCATGTGAAAATTAGGCCATACCTCTTGCATTCCTTTCGACCTTGCTTAATTTGAAATGGTCCAAAACAATCCATCCCACAATAAGAAAATGGTGGAGAAGGATTAACACGGTTAGCAGGTAAATCTGCCATCCTTTGTGTTTCTGTTGGTCTGCGAGCTCTCCTGCATGAAACACATTGTTTAATGTAATTTGCTATAACTTTGCTGCCACCAACAATCCAGTAACCATTTGCTCTCAGCTCATTGTGGGTCTGTCCCCTGCCTTGATGCTGGGTTTTCTCATGGCAGTAATGCAAAATTAGGCGTGTGATGACACCATCTCTTGGTAAGATTACCGGATGTTTTAACTCAAGGGTTAAGGAAGCTTTCTTTAATCGCCCTCCCACCCTAAGAACACCATCCTGCAATACAGGATCAAGCTGGAACAATTTATGGCTATGTGGCAGCTTGCCATTACAGTTTTCCAGTATTTGTATTTCCTCTCTGAAGGCATCCCTTTGTGCCAGCTTTACAAGTACTAGACTAGCCTTTCTTCTGTCTTCCACAGTTATGGGTCCCGCTGGTCTTACTCTTTTTGCTAGTTGCAGTATGCGAGCAACGACATTCAATACTGTATGCCATTTTGCAAACCGATTAAACCTCTCTAAAAAATCATCCTCCTTTACACCATCTGTTTGTAGTACTTGTATTGCTTTGACTTCAGGATCACCTACTAGAAGCTCAGGAGTTGATTTTGGTATGACAATTTCTCGCTCCCATAGGAACTTGGGACCAGTAAGCCAGTTTGAACTAAGTAACTCTCCCACCTTGAGGCCTCTGGAAGCGTGATCCGCCGGGTTTTGATCAGAGTCAATATAGTACCATTGTGCTGGATTAGTGGTTTCTCTGATCTTTGGACTCGATTTGCAACAAATACATGGAATCTTCGAGCTTCATTGTTAATGTAGCCTAAGACTACCTGTGAATCTGTCCAAAAATACTCTTGGCTGATTTTGAGCTCCAGTTCTTCCCTCAACACGTTACTGACTGCTGCGGAAACCACTGCAGCAGTTAACTCCAGCCTCGGTATGGTCACAATCTTTGTGGGTGCGACCCTTGCCTTACCTAAGACTAAAGAGCAATGTACCTTCTCCTCACTCACTATTCGGATATATGAGCACTGACCATACCCATGACTACTTGCATCCGAAAAGTGATGCAGTTCAATTCTCTGAATTTTGTTTGGGTTATCAGGAATGAGGCATCTTGGGATCTGGAGTTGTGGCAAATTCTTTAGGTCATTTAGCCAACTATCCCATTGTGGCTTTAACTCTCTAGGCAGTGATTCGTCCCATCCAATACCCCTCTGACACATTTCCTGCAGTACTTTCTTTCCTAGCAGGAGAAAGGGAGCCAGGAAGCCTAGTGGGTCAAACACAGAAGCTACAGTTGACAGGATACCTCGCCGCGTCGCTGGTTTCTCATCTAGAGTGACCTTAAAGGAAAGTGTGTCACTGGTCACATTCCACGTTATTCCCAACACAGTTTGGACTGGGAATTCCTCATAATTCAGATCTACATCATGAATTTCACTTGCTCGTTCAGTGTCAGGAATTGACTCCAAGACTTTTCTGTTGTTGGAGATGAACTTGTGGAGGCGTAATTTCCCTTTCGCGCACACACTACGCGCTTCTCTTACTAGTTGGATGGCTTTGTCCACAGAATCTACACTAATGAGGCCATCATCAACATAGAAATTCTTTCTCATAAAACTGGCTGCTGACGGAGACTCTGTTTCATTTTGGCTAGCGAGATATTTAATTCCATAATTTGCACAGTCAGGAGAGGATGCTGCTCCAAAAAGGTGGACCTTCATACGATATTCCCTTGACTCTAAAGTTGTATCACCATTTTCCCACCACAGAAATCGCAGGTAGTCTCTATCTTCTTCATTTACGTGGAACCTGTGGAACATTTTTTCTACATCACAGATGACTGCGATCAGATGTTTGCGAAATCTGCAGAGCACTCCTGTGAGCCCATTTGTGAGATCGGGTCCAGTTAACAGGTGATCATTTAGAGCTGTGCCCTCATACTTGGCAGAGCAATCAAACACCACCCTAATTTTGCCTGGCTTTCTAGGGTGATAGACCCCCTGATGAGGAATATACCACACATTCCCTCCTTTGGGTTGACCTTCAGCTCTTTCCGCATCACCATCCTTAAAAACACCTTCCATAAATTTAACATAGTCTTCCTTGAATTTAAGATTTTTCTCCAGCCTCCTTTTCAAGTATCTCAGTCGTATCAGAGCCAAGCGCTTATTTTCCGGCAACTGAGGGCGTGTCTTAAAGGGGAGAGGCATTTCCAGGTGCCCATCTCTGTTCCTGTGTATTCTGTCATTTAGCAACTGCGTGAACTGTATGTCATCTTGTGATATACTCCTTTCACCTGGGTTTGTATCTTTGAAGTCTGACTCAAGGGCTCTGATAACAGCAGTTGGTGTCAATGGTGGGAGTTCTTTGACAGTTACACGATGGCACAGACCTGTCACCTCTGTCGACTTTGCAACCCATGATGAGCTGCCAACAACACTCCAACCCAGGTCAGTCTTAATAGCATACGGCTCGTCATCACCTCCTGTTATGACTTGTTGCGGTGCTAACGCTCTGGAGCAGTCATAGCCAATCAGGAGACCAACCTTACAGTTCATTATTTCTGGTATTTCTTGTGCTATGCTGTTCAGGTGTTTCCATCTTTTGGCAGTTTCCGGAGTAGGAATGTGGGAACGTTCAAGGGGAATGAAATCTCTGGTATAGGCAGGTGGCAAGTTGATGAAGCTGTGTGAGGAAAACCCTCTAACTCTAAGCCCACTGACTCTCTCACTTTGAATGATGGAATCTCTGCCCATCATGGTGGTAAGCTTTAACTTAACTGGTTCTGAACTTGCACCCATGTTCTCACATACCTCTTGGTCTACAAAGGTGTTGCTGCTCTGTGTATCCAGTAAGGCATACACTAATGTCTCTGTTTCAGGAGTGGTGGTTGAAGAGATCCATACCGGCACTACCATAGATGTGCTCTCAGCATCATCCCTGTTTACACAGCAAGAAAGTGAAGACATATTTTCTTCAGACTGCCCAGCATGAGATGTTTCTGCTGCGGCAGGACGGTCTTCATGAAGTGGTGTTGGATGACGTTTTTTACATGTGGCACACGTGGCTTTATTCTTGCAGTCTCTTGAATTATGTCCTCTCCTAAGACAGCCAAAGCACAAGTTGTTGTCAAATATGAACTTCTTTTTGTCCCCCATGCACTGATTGGCAAACTTTTGGCATTTGTGAATGGAGTGGCCTTCTCCACAGCACATGCATGAGACTGGGTTTGAAGGTAAAGTATTTACATTAATGGATCCATTTGAATCCTTCAAGCTGTTCTCTGCTGTGCTGCAGGGTTTCATCAACGTACTTGATTTAACAGATGCTTTTACATTTGTGATGAAGGCATTAGCCTTTGAGCGCTTTATATCCTTAAATGGTTTCTCTTCAGTAGATTTCAAGGCATGAAGGGAAGTCACAGGATTACATGCGATTTCTGCTTCTTGTGCCATAAAATCGGCAAACGCTCTGAAGCTAGGGTATTCTTCCGATTGTCGCAGCTGCTTTGTGACATGTCGATTCCAGCGAGAGGTCATCCAGTCCGGGAGTTTTTGCAGCATCTTCTGATTTTCTTCACAATCATTGAAGTCCTTTAATATATGGCATGGCATTGCTGCAGGCTGTCAAGAAATCACTGAACTGTCTCAATTTAACTGACTCCCTTGAGCCAATTTTTGGCCAGTTATTCAGCCTTTCTCTAAATGCGCGCTGGATTACAAATGGGTGGCCGTATCGAGCATTCAGCGCCTCCCATGCTTGTTCATAAGCTTCACCATCCTTTCTGTAAAAGCTTCCTTCTAGAACAGACCGTGCTTCACCACTGATGTACCTTTGCAGGTAGAACAACCTGTCAGCCGGATTAATGCATCGGCGTTCTATCAAAGCCTTGAAACTGGTGCTCCACTCTAAAAACTTAAGTGGGTCCCCTGTGAAGACTAATGGCTCAGGTGTAGGCAGTCTGGTTAAAACCACTGTGTCATGTAGAGCTTGAACTAGTGATGCTTCATTTTCGGCGCTGTTTGCTTGTACTCTCTGTCGAGCACCATGCGAAGTCTTGCGTTTTCTGCCTTAGCATCAAACTCCTCTTGTCCCACTTCACTCATGCGTACTTTCATTAGGCCCAACAAATCTGTTGTTACTGCTGTGCAGGAGTCCAACTTTCTCCTAATCTCCGTAGAAGGTGCTGACTGAGATCGTATGATTTCATACACATCTTTCACTTGTGTCTCCAGCCCTTCCACAGTGTCCATCATGTCACTTAAGTCATGGTCAGAGCACTCATCTTTAAGTTTAATTCGTGTAGCTCTGACTTGCTCTTTCCAGCTTTCATATAACTTGATAAATTTATTTTCCCTTTGAGAAATCTCTTGGTGCTTCAACTCCAGCATTTTTGGGGTTAACTTTCTCTCCCGTGAAGACTTTCTAGGTTCATCTTTCCTTGAACTGGTAGAAGTAGTCTCCATTGTTGCAATTTGGAATGTCTCTATTTTAGCATGGATATCACCTACGAGTGCCTCTAATCTTTCCTTCTCACCCTCATCGACTGGTGATTTTAACTGTTCACATAACCTAGTCAATTCTACTTGAAGAGATTCAAGTTGTTTACCAAGTCTGACGCCTTGTGATTTTTCTTCATGAGCTGACAATTTTTATATTTTAGAAACGGCACTATATACTGTATGACCTTATGCAGTTATGTGTTTGCCAGTACAGTCTGATATTAACATTTAACAACTTTGTTCTTAAACTTCTTTGATTAGATGGATTTTTTTTTTTTTTTCAAATAACACTAATAAATTCACAAATAAGAACCAATAAGCAGGGAAAACAATCAACTTATAGTTATAAGCCTGTCACTTTTCTCATTAACAATCAGTATTTTTATAAAGTATTCCTCTTTATTAAATGTTCACAAAGTTGTGCAGATAACCTAATCGAACCTTGATACCCGTTGAAGAACCAATCTACTGCCGGACGTCCATAATGTAGTCAACAAACTCCGTACTGAAGGCGGCAGAAAGAATATTGTGAAGCTGCTGAGCGCTGCCCTCTTGAGGTGAACTGCGGTACTCTCACACTGGCACTATTAGAAGCCGACGGTCCCTTTTCCTCCTGTGAATCGACAAGCCTCTTCCTTAACGCTCACCTTGCGCATTTACTGCTCAAGCGACCATGCTCCGCCCATCTTCTTTCCAGACACGAGCTGCTCTTTACTTGAACTCTCGGCCATTTTGGCGGTACGTTTTCACTGTAGCTACACTGGTTCAAAAAAAATGTTGGCCACGCATCATACAGATGTCTTTTGAACTTTTATTTCTCTCTTTCTCAGCAGACACCGTGAAAACTAAAATAAAATAAAAGTACATAAATATTTGTATATGTACACATCTCTCAAACATGTTTTTATCCATTGATAAAACAGGCCCAAGCATACCAGCATAAAGGAAATGCAAAATAATTAAGTAAAATTACTAACATAGTCATTTGAGCACATTAACAGTGTTAAACATAAACATAAGTAAAGCACAATTACCGTGTGCGCCTCTTGAACCAAGTGCAGAATAAAGTTAATTTAAATACGTCTCTTCTCTGCATCCATGTTGAACCTGACCCATAATGCCACTGTGATACAGAGATATTCCTCACCTTGTCAAGTGACCTGCTCACCAAAATAAAAGCTTTCACTATGTTTAGGTGTATATTTACATATACAGACATATTTAAATCAAATTTTAACAGCTGAATGAACTTAAGCCATCATGAATTTATATCAACACAATCATGACCCAAAAAGGGACATCTTAATAAAACTTTCTCTTTGACAATTACACATGTTACTCAAACAACTCAGTTCAGGTGTAAGTAAATGGATAGAAAGTAAATGTCTGTGCTGTTTGGGGGAGGGAGGTGCTAATGATTTGGTCGGCTCTGTGTGTGTGTGTGTGAGAGAGAGGGGTGTCGCGGTCGTTTTCAGTGAAACAAAGGCTCAGCTGAAAAATGTTAGGCACATCAGTCACTTAACCCCCAATAAAAGGTATTTGAGTGTTATGATAGTTGTAATATAACAGATGCGCACTGAATACTAAACCTAAACCAGGCACGGAGATTATTGAACCAAGATAGCCCCCATACCCGTTTAAAAAAAAAAAATACCAAAGAATATTATTGTGTATAGACTGATTAAAAACAATGCAATTGCTATCATAAGGAAAATAACAAGTTCTTCCATTCCAATGATTAAAAAAGGTAACAATATCAACTTTAGAATCTAGAATCCAGGAGATTAAAATTACACAAATTAAAATCACTGAAAGTCTCCAGAAGAGCCTCAGATTCAAGAGGTTTTTAAAGTGGGGAGAAGTGCATTTCAGTTCCTCTGAATGTATAGGTGAGAACAGCCGATTCACACCTGGGGAGGGTGAATCATTTGTATTTGAATGTTGTCTGGCATTGTAAAGCACTATAGTGACACTAAAAGAACAACCCAGGATTAATAGGAATTCTTATACTGCATAAACATTATTTAGCACAAAAAAATTCCTCGCGCTCGGGAAAACTATGCGTGCGGTTGAGCGCTTTTTAGACTATAGGAAATTAAATCGGAGGGTTTTTATTTAGACTATTAAAAAAATAACCTGCGTCTATTTTTAGGCATGCCAGCTGCCACTTTTTAGTTAGAAGTTTTCAATACAAAGCTTGGGTTACAGTGGATTTTACTACGCGGTGTGAGTGCAATGGCCATCCGTCTGCTCGCGCTGACTCTGCTCTCCGCTGATGGCCGTACCGCCCCCCTCCCACCTCTCGCTCCTTTGAAGTCCCCGGGCGCGTTCCATTTGCCCTGCTTGCATGCCGCACTTCCGCGTTGTTGCACGCGCGCTGCATACACAGCGCGTAGTAAAATCCACTGTAGCCCAACAAACCCCGAGTATTTTATAGCGCAGGGTGCAAGCCCGGGCAACGATAGCAACGATAGCTCACCAGTCATGTGTAATTCTGCGGTCCCGCTGCTTCGCATGTCTGAAGGGGAGGCCGCCTAACTAGTGAGCGAGGAGCGATATTGATTTGGGCGCACGCCGTGACAGGCTGAAAAAACTGTGTCAGATTAATGTGCAAAAACTATATTGTGGCGTGGGCAGGGTTTTGATGGTCTACCATCATGCTTTGCGGGAGGGATTGTTTTGTGTTCACCCTGTTGGGAAAAGGTGTTTAAGTTAGTGGCTTCGGCCATAGGTGTGTGGGTGTGGATAGATGTGTGTTTTATGGAGGTTGGATGTGGTGGTTTTTGTGTATACGTGCGGAAGAAAATAAATTACTCCCAGCCATTTGCATTGGGCAGCAAAAGCAGCTCACTCGTCTCTCCAAGTTCCTGCGTAGCGGTGAAAAACGCAACATTTGGTGTCAGAAGTGGGATGGAGAGTCGCGGGTTAGAGCGCACCCCGGAGGAAATCCGGCGGATCCAAATAGGCCGCCGAGTGGCAGAGCGGCTGAGGAGGAAGAAGCCCCTCCCTGATGGGGCCAGCGCGGGCAAAGAGCGGCGACCGGAGCGGAGCTACAGCTCCGTGCCCCGTCCGCCAGCGAAGCGACCTGCAGCTGCGCCTGCCGGCCTACAACGGCGCCGGCGATCCCAACGCGTTCATCGCCCAAGTAGAGCTAGCCGCCAAATTCGCGGGCTGGTCCCCGGCAGAAACAGCCGTCCGGGTGGCCCTCTCGTTGGAGGGAGACGCGCTGCGGGCGCTGGAAGACCTCCGGGCGGATGAGCGGGATGACTGGGTAAAGCTGCAGCAGTCGCTCCGTTTTCGCTTCGGCACAGGTGACCGTAATGAGGCCGCGGGCGAGGAGCTGGCAACCCGCGTGCGGAGCACCTCCGAGCCATTGGGGGCGTTCGCCATGGACCTGAGAGCTCTCGCGCGCATAGGCTACCCGGAGTTTGGGCCCGCCCAGCAGGAGGAGCTAGCGCGCCGTGCTTTTCTGCGGGGAGTCCGGCCGTGGCGGCTTCGGGAGCACATCCGGCTAGCGGCACCGGCTTCCCTGGCTGAGGCGCTGCGCGAGGCTGAGCGCGCCGAACCCATCATGGCGGAACGCCACGGCGAAAGAGCCGAGCGCCCTCCCGTGGCTCGGGGCCGCTCGGTAGGTGAACCTGGCCGGGGACAGGGCTACCCGTCGCGGCTAGGCCTCGACACCGCTCCTGAGAGTTCGCGACGACGCCGAGGCCAGGGGCCGCCGGATTACCGCTGCAATCTTCTCAGGCCTGAGGACAACGTACCCCAGCAGCCGTTAAACTAGCTTCGGGGGGCGCCGAGGGGAAGCCGCCTCCCACAGCTTTCCTTGTTTCCCCGACTGCCGGTCTCAATCTCCGGTCAGGACGTGTAGGAAATCGCGCGGGGGTTTACATTCAGTGTGGCCTGGACAACGTTTCGCTACGAGCGCTCGTGGACACCAGCTCTACCGTTTCGCTGCTGCGCTGGGGAGTACTGGCACAGGGTGATCGCGATCGTTTGCTGCCGGCCCCAGCCGCGAACATTTGCACCGTGTCGGGGAGTTATCTGGAGATACGGGCCTGTCGCACAGTGCGAATACAAGTAGGTGCAATCATTCTTTTTCATCCATTCTTTGTGGCCGACATTGAGGATGATTGTATCTTGGGGTTGGATATTTTGGAAAGGTGGGGTGCCGTACTGAATCTCGATGACGGAACGTTGCGTGGTAGCTTCGGGTTAGCCAGGTTGCTAGTGCCCAAAGCGCAGCCGGACAGGTTAGTGGAGCGAACCCGGGGGGCGGAACTTCCGGTTGGCGCCCCATGTAAACATCCGGTAGCAGACCGAACGAGCATAATGGCCGAGCTTATGCAGCGTAGCAGCGTAGGCCTAAATCAGACGCAGACCGATGCCGTGAAGTCCCTTTTGAACGAGTTCGCGGACATTTTCGCGGTAGATGAGCGCGAGTGCACTCATACCAATTTGGTGCAGCACAGTATCGATACGGGTAACGCAGCTCCTGTGCGGCTCCATCCGAGACGGCTTCCATTAGCTAAACGGGCTATCGCCGAGCAGACGCTGCGGGAGATGGCCGACTCGGGCGTCATAGAGCCAGCGTCCGGGCCGTGGTCTTCGCCGGTTGTGCTGGTGCGGAAGAAAGACGAGTCGTGGCGGTTTTGCGTGGATTACCGGCGGTTAAACGAGGTAACGCGCAAAGATTCTTATCCGTTACCGCGAATAGATGATGCGCTTGAACACGTTGCGGGCTCGGCGTGGTTTAGCTCGCTGGATTTGCGTAGCGGGTATTGGCAGGTAGAACTCGCACCGAAGGCACGTCCTAAAACGGCGTTCTCGATCGGACAGGGGTTGTGGCAATTCCGGCGCATGCCGTTCGGCCTATGTAACGCTCCAGCTACGTTCGAACGGTTGATGGAGAAAGTGTTGGCCGATATTCCTCGCAATCGGTGTGTCGTCTACCTGGACGATTTACTGGTGCACGGCAAGGAGTTTGAGGTTGCGCTAGCTAACTTACGGGAGGTATTTCTAGCTATCCAGCGGGCGAATTTGCGGCTAAATTCCAAAAAGTGCCAGTTGTTGCGGCAGGAGACTGTCTTTCTGGGACACGTGATTAGCGCTCAAGAGATTGCCACCGATCCAGCCAAAATTGCTGCGGTACAGAATTGGCCTGAACCGGTAAATGTGTCGCAGCTACGCACCTTTCTCGGGTTAGCCTCGTACTATCGCCGGTTCGTAAAGAATTTTGCCACGATCGCCAGCCCGCTACACGAGCTCACAAGAAAGAACCAGCCGTTTCGTTGGGACTGGGTGCACGCGCGAGCGTTCACCCAGTTACGGGAAGCTCTGGTTACGTCGCCTGTTCTAGAATATCCGGACGCGTCCCGTATGTTTATCCTCGACAGGGACGCAAGCGATGTAGTGCTGGGGGCCGTCCTGTCTCAGGTGTCCGAGGGCAAAGAGCGTGCTATCGCCTACTTCAGCCGCGCGTTGTCTGGACCGGAGAAGAACTACTGCGTCACGCGGCGCGAGCTGTTGGCGGTCGTCGCGGCTCTTAAGCATTTTAGGCCGTATTTATATGGGCAGTCTTTCTTGCTGCGGACCGATCACGCTTCGTTAGTTTGGCTGCTTAGCTTTAAAGAGCCTGAAGGGCAGTTAGCGCGCTGGCTCGAGCGGTTGCAAGATTACGATTTTATTGTTCAGCACCGAGCGGGGAAACTGCATGCTAACGCCGATGCTTTGTCCCGCCGGCCGTGTAGCAACGAGCGCTGTCAGCACTGCGAGAGGGTAGAAGCGTGCGCGGGCGATTGCGACGTCGAGCACTTTTCGAACCCCGTGAGTCAGAACAGTCTTCCTGCGCAGTCCTCCGGAGCCCCCGTCGGTAACCAGCCGTCCAAGCCGGCGTGCAGCCGAGTTACTGCGGTGCCTAAACCATCGCCTATAGCCGTTGCGCCGGTGCCGCAGCTGGACTGTGAACAGTTAATCGCTGAGCAGGAGAAGGACCCGGCACTGCAGCAGGTATTAGGTTGGGTTAAAGCGGGCCGGAGACCGGAGTATAACGCTGTCGCCCACCTGGGCCTAGAGGTAAAAGCGCTCCATTCGCAGTTCGACAGACTATCGTTGCGGGGGGGCCTACTCTATCGCCACTGGGAGCGGCCGTGCGGCGCTGGCGAGTATTTTCAGCTGCTGGTGCCGCGGACTTTGCGGACACGGGTGTTAGGGATGGTCCATGGGCACGCGGGCGCGGGACACTTCGGCGTAACAAAAACTTTGCGGCGGCTGCGCGCTCGTTTCTACTGGCCGGGCTGCCACACTGATAACGAACTCTTTGTGCACAGATGCGACGTCTGCACGGCAAAGAAGGGCCCTACCCAGCGCTCGCGAGCACCCCTGCAAGACTTTCGGGTGGGGGCACCTATGGAGCCTATGGGCGTGGACATTCTCGGGCCGTTTCCCATTTCCGATCGCGGGAACCGGTATGTGCTGGTGGCCATGGACTACTTCACCAAGTGGCCGGAGGCATTTGCCGTTCCTGACCAAAGCGCTTCCACCACGGCTCGAGTGCTGGTGGATGAAGTGTTCAGCCGGTTCGGCGCCCCGGAGCGGTTGCACAGCGATCAGGGGCGTAACTTCGAGGCGGAGGTGTTTGCGGCGGTGTGTGAGCGCCTCGGGGTGAAAAAGACCCACACCACGCCCCTTCATCCGCAGAGTGACGGCCTCGTGGAGCGTTTCAACCGGACACTCACTACCCAGCTCGCCGTGCTTACCAGCGCCCGGCAGAAGGATTGGGACGAACATCTGCCCCTCGTGCTGTGGGCCTATCGCACCGCAGTGCAGGAATCCTCACAGCTGACGCCAGCGGCGTTAATGTTCGAATTAGTCCACGAATTAGCACGTAGACACTTGGCGGACGCTGGTGTTAAACAGCGCCGCGTGTATGACACCCACAGCCGGGGACGAGACTTTGCTACTGGGGAGCAGGTTTGGGTGTATTCCCCTGGAAGGAAAAGGGGGCTTTCCCCTAAGCTTATGTCTCACTGGGTGGGGCCCTGCACGGTACTGGCCCAGCTCTCTGACGTAGTCTACCGGGTGCGGTTGACGGGGCGGTCGCGAGTGGTCGTGCTCCACCGGGACCGTCTCGCTCCCTATCAGCCCAACGCCAGCGAGATATTGAACTCTGTGGAGGCCGGGCCGCCTCAGGAGGACGGTTGCAACCCTCCTTCCTCTGCAAAGAGACTCTGGCGTTCGCAACGCCAGCGCCGACCACCGGCACGCCTCCTAGACTGAGTTCGCCATGATGACCGGGGACGGTCACAGCTCGGGTGGGGGCAGTGTGGCGTGGGCGGGGTTTTGATGGTCTACCATCATGCTTTGCGGGAGGGATTGTTTTGTGTTCACCCTGTTGGGAAAAGGTGTTTAAGTTAGTGGCTTCGGCCATAGGTGTGTGTGTGTGGATAGATGTGTGTTTTATGGAGGTTGGATGTGGTGGTTTTTGTGTATACGTGCGGAAGAAAATAAATTACTCCCAGCCATTTGCATTGGGCAGCAAAAGCAGCTCACTCGTCTCTCCAAGTTCCTGCGTAGCGGTGAAAAACGCTACAATATAATAAAACTATATAAGACTACATGCCTTTATAAGACTCAACTTTTATTTAAGCGCACTCACAATAACGAAAAAACGTTGTGATTTTGTAAGTGTTGTGATTTTGTAAGTGTTGTAAGCTGCGCTGCTCTGTATTGTTTTTGGTGAACTTGAGCGCATCAGAAAATGAACGCAAAGGTTTTTTTAAATGGTCAGAGTCAGTCTGCTTGCTGTTTTTCCCGACGTGTTCATAATCATTAGTCTACTTCGGCCGGTGCGCTCTGGAAAACTCCATGCATGCGGCTGAGCGCTGATTAAAACTATGGAGTAAATTAAAGAGGAGAATCACGATGCCGAGTCGAAGTCCTGAGCCCAAACCTCATTTAAATTAAATCAACAAATATTATAAGTAAAAAAACAATAGCCCACGTTTAGAAACCGTTTATAAATTCTTTCCGACATGAGTTGGCCCGGTGTTATGCGCAGAGCGCCGGGAGATTTCCTGAAGCTCAGAAATCACTGGGCATGTTTTCTAAATAGCCGCTATCTTTAATAACTGATGGAGGTTTTGAGCTGTATACACACACATTCCTGCCTATACAACTCTTAAAACTACACCTGTAACACAATAAACAGTAATATTTTAAACATTCTGCAGGCTGATATTTGGAGAAAGGAAAGAATAATGAATAAACCAGTTGTTGGGTCAAAATAACCCAACCAGGTGTTCATTTGTAAACTACATCTCATATGAGCCAACATGAGCAACCCAACAATGTGTTTAAAGTACCTGAAATAATCCAGAACTTAAATAACAATAAACCGATACAGAGATACGCTGTATAACGGTCACTGTTGTATTTACGGCAACGAGCGAAAATGTCACTTTGCGCCACCTGGCGGCCATTTTACGAATGACTTTGAAATGCAACTGATTTATTTTGGCCGCTGACGTTTTTACGCGGCGGTGAGCGCGACGGTAATAACCATTCCAATTGATCAACCACTGTATGTAGTCTTATATAGTTTTATTATATAGTTTTTGCACATTAATATAAGTCCTCATCTCTTACATTTTTGAGGACAATAGTTTTTTCAGCCTGTCACAGCGTGCACCCAAATCAATATCGCTCCTCGCTCACTAGTTAGGCGTCCTCCCCTTTAGATATGCAAAGGAGCGGGGCCGCGGAATTAGGCACGGATGGTAATAGTTAAACTATTAACAAGAGGAATGTTTGATGTCATGTGGGCATTATAAGATTTATACTGAAAACTTCTAACTAAAAAGTGGCAGCTGGCACGCCTAAAAATATTCCTATTAATCCTAGGTTGTTGTTCTTTTAGTGTCACTGTGTGTGCTTTACAATGCCAGGCATCACTCTCCCCAAGTGTGAATCAGCAGTTCTCACCTATACATTCAGAGGAACTGTAATGCACCTCTCCACACTTAAAAAAAAAAAAAAAAAAACTCTTGAATCTGAGGCTCTTCTGCAGACTTTCAGTGATTATGGCCTCTTTTTAAATTTGTGTAAATTTAATCTTCTGGATTCTAGATTCTAAAGTTGACTTTGTTACCGTTTTTAATCCTTGGAATGTAAGAAATTAAGATGTTTCTTATGATAGCATAAATTGCATTGTTTTTAATCACTCTATACACAATAATATTCTTTATTAAAAAAAACGGGTATGGGGCTATCTTGGTTTATTAATCCTCGTGTCTGGTTTAGTTTTAGTATTCAGTGTGCACCGTACATCTGTTATTTTACAACTATATCATTACACTCAGAAAGACCTTTTTGGGGGGTTAAGTGACTGATGTGCCTAAATTTTTTCTGTAAATGATATATCATAGCAGTATTGTCTTGCATATTGTCTTTCCATTTACTTACATCCGAACTGAGTCGTTTACATAAGTCACTGATCGATAGATCATCATATTCATACAGATGTACCTGTTTTACATGAAAATTTACAGGCTTGGTACTGAATGATTTACTTTGACAGGGCCATAAGAACTGCACACAAAGTTTTGTAAATTTGTTTAATGTTAACTTGTATTTCATAAGGTTTTGCCAGCAGTGGTATAGCGCTACGGGGGTCATTATTTACTATTAAAGAAAATTATGATGATCTGTCATGGCGTGCGCCTGTGATGGGTGCGCGCCCAAATCTACTATCGCTACTCGCTCACTCCATAGGCTCACTGAATAGGCGGTAAAGGGACGGAGCCGCCTATTCGTTCCGGCTGGTAATAATTAACGTTTATATGATCTCGGGCTTGCTCCACATTATAAAAGCAAGGCGCGGAGTCTAGTCCAAGGTCCGGGAAGTACGTGATGTGGTGGAGAATAGGAGAATGGCATGTGAGTGGTGGGATATGACGCGCGCTACGGATTTTAATCAAGGGCGCTGGAATTCCGCCCTTTGATCCCCACGCTGAGGACAGCGCGAGAAAGAGCTGCGCGATGTGTATAAATTGATGTGTGTGTGTGTAAAATTGTTGTTAGTTGCGAAGTCGTGTTCGACCCATCGCGACCCCATGGACCATGTTCCTCCAGGCCTTCCTGTCTTCTACCATCCCCCAGAGTCCATTTAAACTCACACCGACTGCTTCAGTGACTCCATCCAGCCACCTCATTCTCTGTCGTCCTCTTCTTTTGCCCTTAATCTTTCCAAGCATTAGGCTCTTCTCCAGTAAGTCATTCCTTCCCATTTGGTGACTAAGTTTCATCTTCAGGATCTGACCCTCTAAAGAGCAGTCAGGGTTGATCTCCTCTAGCACTGACCGGTTTGATCTCTTTGCAGTCCAAGGGACTCGCAGGAGTCTTCTCCAGCACCAGAGTTCAAAGGCCTCAAATCTTTGGCGCTCAGCCTTTCTTATGGTCCAACTTTCACAGCCATACATTGCAACGGGGAAAACCATAGCCTTGACTATACGCACTTTTGTTGGCAGGGTGATGTCTCTGCTTTTTAGTGTGCTGTCTAGATTTGCCATCGCTTGCCTCCCCAGGAGCAAACGTCTTTTAATTTCTTGGCTGCATTCCCCATCTGCAGTGATCTTGGATTCCAGGTAAATAAAATCTGTCACTACCTCCATTTCTTCCCCATCTATTTGCCAAGAATTGAGAGGGCCGGATGCCATTATCTTAGTTTTTTTAATGTTGAGTTTCAAACCAACTTTTGCACTCTCCTTCTTCACCCGCATCAAGAGGCTATTTAGTTCCTCTTCATTTTCTGCCATTAGAGTGGTATCATCTGCATATCTGAGGTTGTTGATATTTTTCCCTGCAATCTTAATTCCAATTTGTGATTCACCTAGCTCCGCCTTTCTCATGATGTGCTCTGCATATAAGTTAATTAGGCAAGGGGATAGTATACAGCCTTGCCGAACTTCTTTCTCAATTTTGAACCAATCAGTGATTCCGTGTCCAGTTGTCACTGTTGCTTCCTGACCCGCATATAGGTTTCTCAAGAGACAAATAAGATGGTCTGGTATTCCCATCTCTTTAAGAACTTGCCACAATTTGTTGTGATCCACACAATCAAATGCTTTGGCATAGTCAATGAAGCAGAAATAGATGTTTTTTTCTGGAACTTCCTACCTTTCTCCATGATCCAGCATATGTTGGCAATTTGATCTCCAGTTCCTCTGTCTCTTCAAAATTGGTCCACATATTGCTGGAGTCTACTGTAGCTTGTAGGATTTTGAGCATAACTTTGCTAGCATGTAAAATGAGTGCGATAGTTTAAGCATTTTTTGGCATTGCCCTTGTTTGGGTTCGGAATGTAAACTGATCTTTTCCAATCCTGTGGCCACTGTTGAGTTTACACATGTTGAGTGTAGCACTTTTACTGCATCATCTTTTAAGATTTTGAATAGTTCAGCTAGAATACTGTCACCTCCACTAGCCTTGTTTTTGCTTAGACTTCCTAAGGCCCATTTGACTTCACATTCCAGGATGTCTTGCTCTAGGTCAGTGACCACCCCATTGTGGTTATCAGGGATGTTAAGCTCGTTCTTGTATAGTTCTTCTGTATAATTTTTCCACCTTTTCTTAATGCCTTCTGCCTCTGTTAGGTCCATGCCATTTTGGTCCTTTATCATGCCCACCTTTGCATAAAACGTTCCCTTCATATCTCCTATTTTCTTGAAGAGATCTCTGGTTCTCCCTATTCTATTGTTTTCTTCTATTTGTTTTACACTGTTCATTTAAGAAGGCATTCTTATCTCTTCTAGCTAGTCTCTGGAATTCTGCATTTAATTGGGTGTATATTTCTTTTTCTCCCTTGCCTTTTGCTTCCCTTCTATCCTCAACTATTTGTAAAGCTTCCTCAGACAGCCATTGTGCTTTCTTGCATTTCTTTTTCTTTGGTATGGTTTTAGTTGCTACCTCTTGTACAATGTTGTGAACCTCCATCCATAATTCTTGAGGCACTCTGTCGATCAGATCTAATTCCTTAAATCTATTTGCCACCTCTACTGTATATTCAGACATATGATTTAGTTTATATCTGAGTGGCCTAGTGCTTTCCCCTACTTTCTTCAGTTTAAGCCTAAATTTTGCAATGAGAAGTTCATGATCTGAGCCACAGTCAGCTCCTGGTTTTGTTTCTACTGACTGTATAGAGCTTCTCCGTCTTTGGCTGCAGAGCACATAGTCAATCTGATTCCTCTGTTGACCGTCTGGAGTTGTCCATGTGTAGAGTCGTCTCTTGGGTTGTTGGAAAAGAGTGTTTGCTATGACCATCCTATTCTCTTGACAAAATTCTACCAGCCTGTGCCCTGCTTCATTTTGTACTCCAAGGCCAAACTTGCCTGTTATTCTGGTTATCTTTTGACTTCCTACTTTAGCATTCCAATCCCCCATGATGATAAGGACATAATTTTTGGTGTCAATTCTAGAAGTTGTTGTAGGGCTTCATAGAACTGGTCAACTTCATCCTCTTCTGCAGCAGTGGTTGGGGCATAAACTTGGATTACTGTGATGTTGAATGGTTTGCCTTGGATTCGAATTGAGATCATTCTGTCATTTTGGGGATTGCATCCCAGCACTGCTTTTCCTACTCTTTTATTGACTATGAAGGCTACTCCATTTCTTCTGAGGGATTCTTGCCCACAGTAGTATACGTGATAATCATTTGAATTAAATTCACCCATTCCTGTCTATTTTAGTTGATTCCTAAGATGTCGATGTTCAGTCTTATCATCTCTTGTTTGACCACGTCCAGCTTACCTTGATTCATGGATCTTACATTCCAGGTTCCTATTAAGTAAAACTCTTTACAGCATCGGACTTTCCTTTCACTGTAAAATATACAATTTTATTTAATATAGGTATATATTAACTCATGCTAGGGTACTTTTACTATGATAAATTTATGAATTACACTCAAAGTATCAAATCCAACTATGAAGTCTGATTTAATTGTTACCATTAAACATTTTATATTTACTTATGTTTATTTTTCTATTTATGTTTTGCTGGTGAAATACATTTTGGTCAGAGACGTCTGCTCGGTCTTGTTAATTTGTTTTAAAACCCCCAATTCTGCGAATTCCCCCAGCAGCGAAACCGGTTTGATAACTTCACACCTATCGTAAATAAAAGGTAAGATGGGGGATTACAGTAACTGTGTGGGTGGGCTTTACTTCGGAGCGCACTGTCGCGTTGTATTCAAAGAATAGACTAAAACAAAATCATGTTTGCTTCAGCACTGGAAACTAGGCTAACTTTATTAAAGATTACACACTTTTGTATTCTTTGTTTACACACACGGGCATCTTTAAATTTGAACAGAAAATAATAGTGGGCTGGTAGGGACGTTATTTTTCATATAACTTAAACAGCTGAATGAAGTTAAATATACGCAATAAATTAATAATTGTGTTTGCTTTACATTTGAGCACTCATGTGTAAATAGCTTTTTCATTGCATATATACTACCATATATATTTGTGTCTAATACTGTTTTATATATATTTTAAAATGTAACCTACGTATCTACAATATAAGCATATTTAACTACTTTAGCAGTGAATGAGAAAATTGGTCAGTCTGGCTTTTAGATAAAGTTCTTATTTGATACAATTTTATTATTTAATTAATTATCTTATTATAAACATGATTCTTATTCTCTATATTCTTGTTGAGTATAGTCCTTCATGTCTGCATGTTTCACACGCATTTATCATCCTTTTGATCAAAACGCTGCCTTTTGTTGAGGAATGTCGGAATGAATTTTAGATTAATTTTAAAGCATCTTTTTAGGCCTATTTTTATTTGTGACGTTATCTTCTCCTTCAAACGTGCTTCCAACCAACCAACTCTGGAATGTAGGATCTTCAATAAAATTTCCCTCTCGCATATTAAATGGCATAATGCCTGGCTTTTGCCTAATAAATACTGCATCTCTAACAAAAAAAAAGATATTCATTTTAAGATTCTCCACAAAATTTACCCAGTAAACTTTTTTTTGTTTTATTATTAAATACTTGGAGGTAGAGGATAAATGTTCTTTTTGTGATACGTTAAAATGAATGTTATTTTTAATTGAAGTGTCTCTTGCTACATCTTTTTACGGTTTATACTTAATTTCAATCCTCACGTGTATTTTAACCTTTTCTTTGGACTCTTTGCGCATAACATTGACTTTGGGCACTGGCCGGGAATCAAACCCGGGCCTTCCACTTGGCAGGCGAAATCACTTACCACTGAGCCACAAGTGCTAATGTATATTTAAAGCACATAAACACAATAAAACAACGCGGATGCTTTACAATAATAATAAGAATAATAACAATAATAAATTCAGAGAACTACTACTACTACTACTAATAATAATAATAATAATTCTGAATAGAGAAAGCGCAGTCAAAGAAGTAACATCATTGAAGGAGAGAAGAAAATGAAGAATAAATACATATCAGTTTGAGCTTAACACGTTTATGAGCTCTGTCACTTGCTGTCAATGGGCGCCCAAGAGACACAACACATTTTCGGCTTCAGTAGACACACAATACTTCAGACTGAAACACGACTGCCCCCTACAGGTAATGAATGGCATTTTCACAGCTTGCCGTGCACAACCGCGGCAAGTCGCGGGATCCCTTTTCTGAAGATGTGCGTTTAAAATGGCCAGATCTGTACAATAAATATCAATATCTCTGGTTCAGATTTTTTATTTTTCTTGTATAAAGTTCTCAGATGTGAAAATTACAATCACTGTAGTATTTCTTTGGTACAACATATTAAGACTTTTTTTATGACCTAATTCTATTTAAAACTGCGTAGAGTGAAAAATGGCACTTTGCGCCACCTGGCGGTCATTTCACAAATGACTTTAAAATGCAACTGATTTATTTTGGCTGCTGCCGTTTTCCCACAGCGGTAAGCGCGACGGTAATAACCATTCTGGTTGTCAACCTACTGTAGTTTCATGTATCGGAAATTAGTTAAATAAAATAGGGTTTCTTCATAAAGAACTGTTGTGTTGGTCATGTGTTTTGAAGTGTAAACATTTGCCCCCAGGGGGGTATTCCAGAAAGCTTGATTAACTTACCATTTGGTTAATCTTAACCTCTGGGTTGATTAACCCCAAACCCGCATACTGCGAGTATTTCGGTTCCAAAACACCTGATAAGAGTAAGTTTAATCAACCCTCTACTGGTTACCCAGAGTTAGTGCGCATGCACGTTGTGTACATGAAGACATTTTCCATAGAGTCAAAATGCGAAAAGCAAAGTGAAAAAAAGAGAGCAGCGTATTTCACAGAGGTTTTAATGCACGCATATGAGGAATTCAAGCCAATAATAATGATAAAAAGCAATACGGCTAGATCAGCTAAAGAAAGAGAGCCGGCATGGCAAAAAATAAAAGACAGAGTAAATGCGTGAGTGTATTAAATTGCAAATTTAACATCACCTCCCCTTTTATTATAAAACAAAAAAATTCAACATCCCTTTCGCATCCTTTTGGCTGTTAAATGAAAGCATTTACTTTTCCTGCCATTCATTTTTTTAGGTTAAAATTCCAATGTATATTGACCAGGAATTTATGGTTTCTTATTTAATAAGGTGTAATCCTTCTGGAGGCAGAAGCCAAGTGAAAATGAAACACAAAAACGTTCTGCAAAAAGGTAATATTTGATTACACGATCACTGAACTACTTATTTAACATGATTTAGTATAGGCCTATTCTTTCTGTCATGGAGCTAATAGAAAGAAGGCTGAAGCCCATCTAACCTTTTTACATTAGAGTAACAAACTGTCATTGTGCTTTCACAGTACATACCTGGGAATTTACCCATGGATAAAGGTCTTTTAACCTCAATGCACAATCTAATTAATGTAAGAATTTGTGTGCAGTTGTCCATATGTTAATTTTATTGTCTGACAGAATTTTATTTATTTAATTATTTTTAATAATAAATCCTAGTTTCCTTCCTAGTTGCCAGCAAAGGAGCTGTATAAGGTCCATCTTTAAAAACAAATAAGAAAAAGTGACATGGAGATGGACCTTAAATGGAAGAGAAAAGGCTATCCATTAAAAAAGCAACACTAGAAATTACTGGAGCGTCACCTTAAGGTGAGAACTTGTGCGTATATTAATCTGTTGCATGTTAAAAGTGTTGTTGTGTATATAAAGCAATGTCATTAAAAAAACACAATTTCATTTTACTTTCATTGTTTTACAGAAAATAAAGAAATGAACTGAGCAGCAGACCAGTGCAAACAATTTAATAAAAGTAATTTTGACAAATCCTGTCTTCCATCACTTCCATGTTGTGTGCAAAAATCTGTAGAGCTTGCTCTGGGCCATCTTCTTCAATACAAGGAAGGTGGCTCTCTCCTCTTATAGTGGCAATGTTGTAAAGCACAACATGCATGCCCTTTCTGGACTGACCCGGAGCCCACACAGACACTGAAACCTAGACTTGAGGATCCCTATGGTCATCTCCACCTTGGACTGTGTTTGGCTGTGAGCCAGGTTAAAGCATGTCTGTGGTCCAGGATCAGGTTCAGGGTAGGGTGTCATTAAATAGGACACACAAGGGTATCCTCTGTCCCCCAGCAAGTAAGCATTGTACTGTCCTGTAATGATTTAAGTGTACAATACTAATATATATTAAAAAACATTAAATAGAGCAAAACATATCCTGCTGAAATGTCTGGCATATTGATGACTTGTGGAGAATTCTGGCATCATGCACAGATCCTGGCCATTTTGCATCATCATTAGTAATGATGTGAGTATTTAATATGTAAACTACATATTAAATATGCGTCATTGATTTTACTATAAAGGACAAACCTGGCACTCTGTAGAATTCCTCTAATAACATGCAGAGGTTTATGTCCAGGGAACTGTACACATGTGTGTAAGAAGTGTTTAGGTGCCAGACATACAGTTGCCTTTCCCACATGCTCTGCATCACATGCAACACATTGTACAAAAAAAGGCCCTGACGCAAAAAAAAACTAAGTGCTATGCACAGAATGTTTTCTAAGCGCAGACCAGCCGTTTGTGACATTTGCAATATGCGGTTTCAAGAGATGTCTTAAGTAAATTAACGATTCCATTGAAAACCAATAATGCTCTTTCAAATAATCATTAGAAAATGAAAAAACATCAATACGCGGTCTTATAACTCTCTCCCGGCGAAAAAAACTCGTAAATTTGTGCCTCCACGTTCACGGGATCATCATCAAAAGTGCGCGCCGTGCTGAATAACCTTCTGAAACAAACTTACTCTGGAACATAACCTGCTAGCAAGCAGGTTATCTTTAGAGAGTAAGTTGCTATGGTTACTTACATACCCCGGAAGTTACCTCCGTTTTTGGAACCAAAAGTTGAGGTTATTCACTAACACCCTCAAACTTATCCGGGTATGTCACCTAACCTGCTTTCTGGAATACCCCCCAAATCTTAAGTTACTTTGCTCATAATTGATAAATACCAGATTTTGTGTTATCTTTAATGGTCATGGAATAAGGAAAATTGGTAAGATACACTAAATCGTACTAAACAATGGATGGGTAGTTGATAAAGTGTACACTATAAATAATAATTAACCCGAATCCTTAAAGATTTGATTCACCTCTGAATCAGAGCTGAAACCCTACATATTTATGGTGGAGAATGCACTGGGGCTTTTTGTCCACATTAAAATGTCTATAGCGTAAATGTATACTTAAACATAATGCTGGTTAAAAGCTCATGCAAGCTTTTATTTTGGTGGACAGGTCATCTGACAAGGTGAGAAGTATCTCTATCACTGTGACATTATGGGTCAGGGTCAAGAGATGTCCTTAAATTAACTTTATTCTGCATTTGGTTCAAGAGGCGCACACGGTAATTGTGCTTTACTTATGTTTTATGCTACTGATGTGCTCAACATGGATAATATATGTTTTATAAATTTACATAATTATTTTGCATTTCCGTTATGCTGAAATGCTTAACACTTCAATGGACAAAGAACAAGTTGAAAAGACTTGAAACAATTGAGATTTGTATATATTTAAATATTTGACCTTTTATTTTGTTTTTTGTTTTCACGGTGTCTGCTGAAAAAAAAGAAAAAGAAAGAAAACAAACATGCATAACACATATATGATATGTGGCCATTTTTCGAACTAGTGTAGCTACAATTATCCTCTCTGTGGTCAACAGTCTACATGACCCTCTGTGTTTTTTAGCAAATGTCCTGATTCGTGAATATGCCAACATATCTTATTTAAAATATTCTGTCCTAGATGCGTGTTCTGTCTATGCAGTACTGACAGATAGCTAACAGTTGAACTT
Organism: Clarias gariepinus; assembly: GCF_024256425.1. NCBI lineage: Eukaryota > Metazoa > Chordata > Actinopteri > Siluriformes > Clariidae > Clarias > Clarias gariepinus. Next base: position 22,437,600 of record NC_071106.1, read on the forward strand.
GAAAAGCAGAACTTGAAAAAAGAGGAGGCAGACGCAGGAGCCAAGTTTCATGCTTTCCTGTAATGTTCTTTCCTCTTCCTTTTCTTTATCTTATTTTCATTCTTACTGTAAAACTAAACCACACAGATTACAAACGTATGGTTACAAAACATTTACAAATAATGCACATAAATCTCCATAGTTTACAACGTTCTATGAACACTCATAACAGAGGCTACATTCAGCTCTACTTAGCATGGCTATCACTTTACAATAATTAGTTTTTAAAAGTTTTAAACTTATAAAAATTTACATCTTAAATGTGCATATCCATTTCTTCAATTTTAAAGAAAAGTAACAAACTTACACACAAAGCCCTTCCAAGGAACGAAACACGAAGAAAGAGTGAAGACTGCTTGTGTAACCGCATGGAAAGAATCTTAAACACTGCAATTACTTCCTGATTAACCTTAAACCCAAGAGTCACATGGTCTAAACCAACCACTAAGAAAATAGTTTAAATTATCTGCATCTCTGTGGCACCAGAAGTAGATAACACTATGCGTCAAGCAGGAAGGAGTGATCTGTTGGAGCATGGAATCCAGTATGTGCCTGGAGACTCCTATCATTCGCTCCCAGGCACCTCCCATATGGAATGCATGAGGTGGATTGAAGGCCCATGTACAACCTTCTCCACCCAGATACCTCTCCACGTTAGGCTCTTAAGAGTCAGCCAATACAATTTCCAGCTCTTTACATGCTTCTACAAAATTGGTCCCACAGTCAGAACGAATTTGTTTTGCAGGTCCTCGAGAGCAAAAAACCTTCTCAAAGCATATATAAAAGTAGACGCATCCATGCTGTCAATCAACTCAATGTGTATGGCACGTGTAGCGATGCAAGTGAAAAAAACTGCCCATCTTTTGCTTCGAGCTTGTCCTCCTCGTGTGCTTTTTGGTCCAAAAACATCAAGACCAACATACGTGAAGGGAGGTTCAGTGCTTAAACGATCGATCAGTAAATCCGCCATCTTTTGCTCGGTTACCTTCCCACGAAGCTTGTTACATAAGACTCTCTGTAGACGTGTAGAATGCTGTTGATAAGCTTCCTGACACCTACAATCCAATACCCTGCATTGCGGATAGCAGATTTTGTGAACACACAACCCTGATGCTTGACACAATCATGGTAATGCTACACAAGTGGTTTTGCAGCATGACTGCATCCTGGAATGATCAAAGAAAATTTCTCCTCGAGATTGAGTGTTGCATTCTTAAGCCGACCTCCTATCCTGAGAAGGCTTCTACTATCTACATGAGGGTCCAGTTTTTTAAGAGCACTGTGCATAGAAATGCCATTTCCTTTGGCAATACAAACAAGCTCTTCTCTGTACGCTCCCTTCTGCATGCTTTTGATTTTGACTTTCTCCGCTTGCAATAGCTCTTTTGCTGTATGAGCCTTAGCACAATAATGCCATGATCTGCAGGTTGTGTCTTTGAAACCAGAAAACTTGTAAGCCTGCACAACATGTATGAGAGAAGCTATGGCTCTGACTAATGACCATGTGGAGAATCGCTCGAATCGGTGACATTCAAGATGAAAATCATCAGTGGATAGGATAGTAGCGAGAGGATGTATCTCTACATCTAATTTTGGCCCGATGAGTTCAAATTCCTCCTTCTCCTGTGAATAATTCTGACCATGGCTGGAAATAATAGCTGGAATTTGATTGTGAATTTATGACTGAAATAAAGCTGTTAGTCGCTGTGTGGAAACCTGCCGCTCGTACTTTTACTTTACAAAAGGCTGATAAACGCGAGGGACGCTGATAAACGCGAGTGTTGTACAGTATATACAACAGTGCGCTCAGGTACTGTAATCCTTTTTCTCACCATTGATGTAGGTGTGGAGTTATTAAACCGGTTTCACGAATGGAGAAATTGGCAGAATTGAAGGGTTTAAAACTTTTTAACAAGACCGAGCAGACGTATCTGCCTAAAATGTATTTCGGTTGGTGATACCGCGACACTACGTGTGATTATTTGGTCGCACCGATAAAAGGTGTCAGGGCCAAAGACAAAGCTCGCTAAAGAAGACACTGGCAAAGCCCAAGTGAAGGGAGCATCATGTGTACACATCATGTTCGAGCACTGTTTTTTTTTTCCTGTGCTTATAGTAACAGTATTGTCCTTGCTGAATTGTGTTGTTATCTGCATCTAAAGCCTGGAGAAATAGAATGCACATTGTCAGGGCTCTACCTTCAGACCTGTCCAACTTGGGTGTCCCACTTAAAGACTAAGCTCCTGCTGGTATAGCTCTTAAAGTCACTGAGGCACACAAACCCCCTGACCCCAAAAAGGTGCCAATTCCTCAGTGGGCAACCGAAAAATAAAAATGTAATAAATAAACCAAAATAAAATAAAATATCCCTAATCCAGATTTTATCAATCAACGGCAATTAAATTGAATAACATTTATCTTAGCTGGATGGTCTAATTCTCAAAAACGTTTAAACTAAAGTAAGACTTAACACACTATAACTAGAATATTTAAAAAAATAAAAGTTTGTCTTATGAATAATTAAAAAACTAGGTTAAAGCAGATGGGCTATGGAACAATTTTTTTTGTTATTTTCTTATAGTAAATGAACAGCTCTCATCTCTCCAATCCACTCTAAAACAGTCTCCCATTTCCCTGTGCGTCCGCTGCAGCCTGTGAATGTACGTATGGAGCCATGCCAAATAGCCGTGACCGTGTGAATGGCGTACGGCTGCTCTATGCACGCCGTAGTCCCCCCTCCTTTTCCTTCGAAAAAGGTGTGTCAAGATTTCACAGTAAACACGCCCATTCAAGCCCTATTTATGCATTGACCTGGTTCCACCACTAGATGGAGCTTCGTTCTCAAGGACACGTTAACCCAAGCCAGCAATTTAGCTGCGCTGAGTTGCAATCATGTGATTTTAACAACCCACCCCCACCCCCGCCGAACTGACGCTGCCAAACTGCACTAGAGATGAAGATGGCGGCTTAATGGACTATTCGCAGTAAGTGGTGTTTTAATTTATAAAATTTGTTTGGCATTAGTTTACAGTTTATTTCCCAGTTTAGTTTTTTATCGCCGTTTGAAAATCACTGGCAGCACCAGCAGCGGTCAGATGTAACTTTAGATAACTTAATGATCTGTTTACCAAGTCTGGAGTTAACATTACAGCTTACTTTCAGTGTCACAAACTCACAATGTCACTCCTCTTTAAATAAAAAAGTCACTAAAGCTTCGAAAATACTATTAATGCCCCTATTACAAAAGCTGCACTACCGGATGAAGACTGTTTGTGCTCTATAAAAATGCCTTTAGAATCTGACCGCGTGTTGTCTGGATAAATTCAGCATTTATTTATTCTTTGGGTAAGAGTTAATCTCCAGGTTATTTCTGTGAATATAATCTGATGCAGTTCATGAAGGACACAAGCTGAGGATAGATGTACAGGAGATAGCGAGCTAAACGCTCATAACCGAGTTTATATTTTTCTCAATTTGGCTGTGACTTTGCGCGGTAGCGCGAGCGCTTAGTTACCGAGCTGAATAAAAACTCTGAAGTGTTTATTAGTTAAGGAGTGTGGGGAGGTGTGGGGGGCTTCAGTACTCGGGAAGTTATAGTTTGGCCTCAGAGATGAACTAATATATACGAGTGTTATATCGCTTAACTTATTTAAATGAAAAGCGCATTAAGTAAATTCTCAGTTAATTTAATGCAGACGATACTACAAACAGACCGGGGTTAGCGCTAACAAAGTTCACTGGTTAAAGTTAGCACAGGCAGTTTATTTACATTCCAGAATTCCCCAAAACAGTATTTTACATACTCTGTGGTGTAGGGTTACTAATATCTTTTATATTTATTACAACTAGATATTCTGTAAAGTTTATTTATCTTTGTCTTCACTAAATTCTCCTGTTGTCTTTAATCAGAGCTCTGCTGTGGAGGATTGGGGGGTCAGACAGGTGACAGCTGGCCTTTTGGAGATACTGGAGGAGTCTGAACAAGCTGTTGAGGGAGCTGTAGGAGGGATGACGTCACAGTGCAACAGCTTTAGAATGATGTTTGGTCAGGTCTACTGTATATTCTGTACATAAAATTGCAAAACGTCTGATACTTTAGGGGGGAAACAAAGAATTAAACAGTTCCATCTTTAATATTTTTAAAAAATGATATTTTAATATAAAAAAAACAGATAGAGACTGATAAGCAGCTGGTGTTATCCGGGTATTTTAATAACCTTTAAGCAAAAATTAAACATGTTTTCACCTGTTTTATACAAATTATTGTTTTACCTTTGACTAGTTTTGGAAAAATAAATTTTATTTTTAAAGTCATGTGTGCGTGTTTTAATTGTTGGTGGATTGTTTGTGTATTTAAAAATACATTTACTTAAACCAACAACTTCAATGTGCAAAAATGGGACCCAACGTTGTTTTAAATAGTCAAAGAGTTGGGCTAATAATAATGATGATAATAATAATAATAATTATTATTATTATTATTACTGGTTATAGAAACAAATGAAAACAACAATTAAACACTTGATCATATGTATCTGTGCTAGTTTGTGCTTGTGACTATGTGGCCCATAATAATTTTTTCTCAGTATAAAATTTTTGGGGGGTTTTAAGAACTCCATCAAAAGAGCAAAGACAAACTTAAAAGGAGTGGAAGGTAAGAAACCTCAGTGGAGAATACTGACTATGAAATGGTGCTAATTGTTCTGTGTGCGTGTTTTTGGTGGGGGGAGGGGTACTTCAGACTTTCTTGTCTGTGCACAAATGTTTGTGTTAAACCAACGGAGAAATGCAGGAGCGCGCGCACACACACCTCTCATCCACAAACGCTTTAACTGTTGTCTTGTAAATCGTTAATTAAACCTATGAACACAGCTGTTCAGCATCAGTCCTAAACACAAGCGCAGGGTCTGTTTTTGTCCTTAATTAAAAGACACCAATATGTTAATAATTTACACAATGATAACATGTTGTTTATGTTTAATGTTTATTTTGCGGGAAAAGGTAATAAGCAATATTTAAAATAAAACAAACCAGGAAGTAAGTGTTTCATACATTAAAGTGCTGTGTATAACCAAGTGCCCCAACAGACATAGCAACAGTGTGGGGAGTGTGTGCGGTGTGGCGGAAGGTGAACGAAGATAATCATTTACAAGACAAAAGACGTTCAGAGGTGTGTTATGCCCTAAAACATTAGCCATCATCTCCCCAGCCAGTGTTGTGTATGGGCAGGGTAGCATCATGGCAGGATTGGTGTCATCTTTATTATCTTTTTAGCCGTGCTGCATAAGAGAAGAGTAGTGACAAATTCATTACTTTTGTTACTAGACATGGTCTATTTTGTCTGCAAGTGAAATACATCAATACGTTAATAATTTACACCACGATAACATTACTGCAGAAGGATCTAGAGACGTGACTTTGAGACGTTCACAGTATATTCGAACCGTAGGCAGGGTTTATTTTGCAGAACATTACAAAACAGCCATGTCCAATAAAACAGTGCATCTTTAATAAGCCACATTGGTTTCGAGTCAGTAGTAAAATTAACGAAAGACTGAGAAGCCCCGCAAACTTGACCCTGACAATAATAGTCGATTGTTTTTATATTTATGTTATATATATATATATATATATATATATATATATTTTTTTTTTTTTAATGTTCAAATTAACGTTTCAGAGTATATAATTTTTCTTCATCTGTTAACAGCGTTGGCTGATTTTGTGATTGAGACCCATGGGTTACATTAAAATATTTTTATTAGTAGTAGTAAGCCAGTCTTTAGTAACCTTGGATAAATCACAATATAAGCCCTCTCTCGCGCACGCACTCTCTCTCACACACACACGTACACACACAAACAAATAAAATATGAAATCGCGTAAAACCAAATGAAACTATGGCAAAAATATATAAGCAGTAAATTACAATATAAGCAGTAAAGTATCCTGTAGGTGATCCCTGTCCTGATAACAGGCGCTGACCCTCTGGAACTGTTTAGTTCTGTTAGTATTGTGTTCAAGTGTGAATGTTTATGGGGATTTAATCTGTCTCTGCTGCCGCATTTATTCACCGTAGTAATAAGTGATTAATGCCCCATCAGATCTTTAATGGGGGAACGTTATGCTGGTTAAATGACTAAAGACATACTGATCCGTATGAACAGATTTTTGTTCCAGATATTATGCGTTTTTAGATTTGTTATGCCAATTTTTGACTATCAGCGAGAAAAAAAACATCAGCGAAAACATCAAAAATATAACGAAAACAAACTCAAGCAGAAGTTAAATTTTAAGCTTTACTTTGCAGCAAAATATTATCTACCAGTGTATTAAACGGAAATAGATAAAATACACTGTAATGTAAAATACTGTACATAGCCCGCATTTGTATTCCGTACCTACAACGTGAAAAATATTGCAATAAGAAGTTTTATTAATTAATTAATTAATTAATAATTAATTAAAAATAGCATAGGCATCATGGGTTGTGTATTGAGTGATTTAAATCTGTTTTTTGAATCGTTTTTTATCCCTCTTTTTTACCACATCATCTATTTATGAAACTATGTTGACATAAGTTATGTTATATATATATTAAATGTAGTAACCGGCTGCTTGGACACTGCAGTTAACTGAAGCACTCAATGCTCCATCTGTTGGAATTATACAGCATTGCAACCATCTTTTTAGAAAGAGCATGGGGGCGTTTATGAGGCGGGGCATCGTTAACTACGTCATCGCGGGGGATCACATTCCATGCACGAATCGATCATGGTCCTGTCACGGTCCTCTCATGGACCTATCATGCTTGAAGCGGCTGTTTGACGTGGCTCCCGCTGTATACACACAGCGGAGGGACAGAGACATAAAATGAAATCTAATACCGTATTATGTAGTGTCCCTTTTTCGGCGGATTTTTCCGCTAGCGCAGATTCCTGGGGATCACGCGCAGATTTGGCATATGTGCACGAGATGGAGTCTCCCCTCCTTTCTCTCGAGCTCTCGCCGGATCGGGAAAATTTTCCGTCCACTTCTCAAGCGCGCTTCTTGTGAATAGACAGGAGAGTCATCCTCTCTCGCAACTGCGGAGATGGAAATTGAAACTGAAAGCACTTCAGAACGCTCTTCTAGTGACGATAGAGCGTATGATGAGTTACTCGAAGTAGTAACGCGTGTGGTCGAGCGGCTGCATATCGACTGGCCGCAGCAGCGAGCTTCTCCCAAGCACTCGAAATTAGACGGGTTCACTCCTATTTATAACCTGCAGGTGCACTTCATCAGATGACGTCACCTGACCGAGGTTAAATAAGCCAAAAATTTTGTGTCTACTGTACTCTCCTTGTTTTAATCTGTAATGTTTAAGTGGAATACATTTTGCATATATGCGTAAATATTTCTTTTTATTTATGGACAGAAGTATTATGTTTGATTTGTATTATTGCGAGAGGTGAAGACTTTCTGGTGAAATATGTCTGCATTTTATCGATAAATTGCACGAGTTTATCAGCCTTTTGCTAAAAACGCTGCCTTTTGTAAAGTGAAAGTACGAGCCACGGGTTCATGCACGCCGATGAACAGCTTTATTTCAGTCATTCAGTTCAATTCAATTTTATTTGTATAGCGCTTTTAACGATTTACATCATTACAAAGCAGCTTTACACAATCAAAGAATTAAGTTTGTATGAAATGTGAATGTGTATGAATCAAAATTATATGATCGTCCCTGATGAGCAAGCCTAGGACGACGGCGACAGTGGCAAGGAAAAACTCCCTGAGATGGTAGTAGGAAGAAACCTTGAGAGGAACCAGACTCAACAGGGAACCCATCCTCATCTGGGTAAAAACAGATAGCAGGGATTGATGTGCATAATAATATGCGAGACTGGAAGTTCAGTATAAGAGGAGATGTGTAAGATTAAAGTCCAGTTTGTTCCTGGAGGCTCAGGTAGACTGTGAGAAATTCCAGTCCTGAACTATTGAGCGACTGAAGTCACAGGTCCTCAGAGAACGTCTCGGGTTACTTTGCTGTAACCCTGTTCCCTGAAAAGGCAGGAACGAGATGCTGCGTGAAAACGCTATGGGAACATCTTGTCATGTTGCCGGTTGTGAAGCATGTGTGTACCAAACGCGCCAAATTTTTGGCTTTTATAACCTCGGTCAGGTGACGTCATCTGATAGGACGCACCTGCAGGTTATAAATAGGAGTGAACCGGAAACATTCCTCAGATTAATTTGTCTGAACGGACGTCCGGTTGCATACAGATCTGGCCTTTAAAAACGCATGTTTTCTGAAAAGGGATCCCGTGACTTGCCGCAGCTGCGCGCGGCAAGCTATGAAAATGCCCTTCAATACCTGTAGGGGCAGTCGTGTTTCAGTCTAAAGTATTCTGTGTCTACTGAAGCCGAAAAAAGCCGACAGAGCTCATAAACTTGTCAAGCTCAAACTGATATGTATTTATTCTTCATTTTCATTCAGAATTATTATTATTATTAGTAGTGGTTCTCCGAATTTATTATTATTATTATTATTGTAACGCACCCGCGCCTGTGCAAAAGGACTACAAAGATGTATGATGTTAGCCCATACCAGTATTGTTTTATTGTTTTTATGCGCAGACGGAAACTGGTGGCTCAGTGGTAGGTGATTCGCCTGTCATGCAGAAGACCCGGGTTCGATTCCCAGCCAGTGCTCAAAATGCTAGTGTTATGCGCTAAAATGCCACGATATAGCCATTACATTATCAAGTTATGCTTCAGTACTAAATGCATGTTTGCAATTGAGAATTTTTTTTTGCTTAAGCTATGAAACATATTAGCACTCACCTCACAGTTGCTATAATTTAGTGATAATCATAAGCAAAAAGTGTAAAACAAAGGATTCACATTTATTACATTTTTACCCAGAGCGGGATTCGAGCCAGGGTCTGGACGATTTTATATTTATATGGAAAGCGGCAAAAATGCTTTAATTTCATTGGCTGAATCCCCGGGCTTTGACTGCGCTTTCTCCATTCGTTATTACAGGGGCGGACTGGGACCAAAAGTGTTCCTGGACTTCCTGGCCCACAGCAGCCCACACCATAATACATTGGCTCATTAATGTAGAGATACATTTTCAACACCAGTTACTAGTATAAAAATATAACACAATACAGAAATCAATGCTATTTAAACATGTTATTTGAAGTATCACATATATTGATATAAAGACAATATTTTAAAAGGAATGGCAATAAAACTGAACAGGTGAGCTGAAATAAAATCAGTAGCAGCAGTAGCTCACGCTAGTAAACTAGTTACTTATTTTAATTATTATGGTAGTCAATATTAATATGAAATAATGCTGAGAAACATTAATTTATTAAACATTAACAATTAATATTGACCACCATAATAATTACTAGCACAAGTTAAGGCTGCTACTAATTTAATTCTGTTTGATTGCCATTCTTTTTACTTGGCTCTGGTAGATCAGAGGAGACGTGTTGGTCATCATCAGCATGTATTATGATGTGGGATGTGGTGCACTGCTGGATCCAGCCTCACTGTCCCTGACCTGTTATAGGCAGAATCTGTTCATTTGAAGCATTTTACAGCATTTACCTCTAAAGCTTTTTCTTGTTTTCGCGTAACCTTTTCCTCTTCTTTCTGCTTTTCATTCGTGTAAATTATTATTAATTTGCTCAGATAATTCGCTGTATCGAGAAAGGATCAATATCTAAAAATTTAAAGATGTCCACGTGTGTGGACAAAGAATACAAAACTGTATAATCTTTAATAAAGTACAATATTGTTTCCAATGCTGAAGCAAACATGCTTTTGTTTTAGTCTATTCATTGAATACAACGCGACAGCGCGCTCCGAGGTGAAGCGCACCCACAGTTACTGTAATCCCCCATCTCACCTTTACAACAGGTCTGAAGTCATCAAACCGGTTTCGCTGCTGGGGGAATTCGCAGAATTGGGGGTTTTAAAACAAATTAACAAGACCGAGCAGACGTCAGGCAGGGGGTTTGGTTGGTTAGAAGTGGCGCTGACGGGAGGGAGTCAATTCAGTGTAGAACCGCCACTGCCTATTCTCCACCACATCACGTACTTCCCTGATCACGGACTAAACTCCACGCCGTGCTTTTATAATGTGGAGCAAGCCCGAGATCATATTAACGTAGCATTCATCATTCAAAGTTATTCATATCAGTGTATAGTTAGTGTGATTTGAAATGTGCTATAACTCCACCTGCCACAGTTTCAGCCCAGTGGAACAATCTGACTACATGTAAAGTGCCATGAAAAAGTATTTCCCCTTTCCTATTTTTTTTCTTTGCATATTTGTCATACTTGTATAGGTGGAATTTTACCTAAACACTTTAGGTGAGAACGTATAGGTTAATATGTATAGGTGAGAACAGCTGATTCACACTTGGGGAGAGTGAATAATTTGCATTTGAATGTTGTCTGGCATTGTAAGCACACGCAGTGACACTAAAAGAACAATAGGATTAATAGGAAAAACTAGGCACTAAAGAGGAGGATTTTAATTTACACTATAAAAAAAAATTAACCTGCGTCTATTTTTAGGCGTGCCAGCTGCCACTTTTTAGTCTTATAATGCCCACATGACATGCTGGTACAGAGCTGGACATAGCTCATCCATGCCAATGATCTCGGGCTTGCACCCTGCGCTATAAAATACGAGTACGACGGCCATCCGCGGACAGCAGCTTCTGCCTCCGTCTGCTTGCGCTGGCTCATCTTTGAAGTCCCTGGGGCGCGTTCCATTTGCCCTGTTTGCATGCCGCACTTCCGCGTTGTGTGCGCGCGTCTCACTCAGACCGCGTAGTAAAATCCACTGTAAACCAACAAACCCCAAATATTTTTGGATTGGAAGCCCGGGATCTTTAGCAAAGAAAGCTCTTCTTCACCATTCGTGCCTAATTCCGCAGCCCCGCTGCTTCGCATATCTGAAGGGGAGGCCGCCTAACTAGTGAGCGAGGAGCGATATTGATTTGGGCGCACGCCGTGACAGGCTGAAAAAAAACTATTGTCCTCAAAAATGTAACAGATGAGGACTCTGATTATTCAGTGAAGCACAACACATTTATTTAAATTCCCAAATGTTGCTTACGGCAAGTCGCCGCACGCCGCGCGCTAAATTGCGGCATCCCGCGGGAAAACACGCACAGTCTTAATGGCCACATCTGTAGCCGTGCGGCATTGGGACGCAGCATCTCGTTCCCGCCTTTTCAGGAAACAGGGTTACAGCAAAGTAACCTGAGACGTTCTCTTTCAAAGGCTACACTCGATGCTGCGTAAAAACGCTATGGGAACGAAAGTACCAACCGCCCCGCACTGCAAGTGTCTGGACTCCAAGGTTGTGTAGCGTGTGCGCACAAGGCCGAGAAGGTCTCAGAACTATGTCTGGGTAGCTGACTCAAGGACCCGTGGGCCCGGAGTAGCATAAACATCCAGACTATAAATGTAATAAATGTGTGCGGAGAAGACAACGCTCCGTGTCACACACTTGCTGCAGGGGAATACGTCTTGCTAGTGCAATGGATGAGGCAATCCCCCTGGTTGAATGAGCCCTGATTCCTAGAGGCGAAGTGAGCCCACGCGCCTCATAGGAGGGAGCAATAGCCCAGTGTAGTCGGGGCCACCCCCCGTTGCGGCCCCAGACCATGTAAAAGCTGCTCTGACTTACACCACTGGCTGATGCGGTGGACGTAAATCTGAAGAGCACATACTGAACAAAGTAAGTGAAGTCTTTCCTGCTTCGAAGCTGTAAAGGCGGAGGACAGAAGGCTTCAAAACAATAGGAAAATGTGTGAAGAGAGGACCAACCCTCCGCGTCACAGACTTGCTGCAAGGGAATATCTCTTGCTAATTCATTTAATGAGGCGATTCCCCTGGTTGAATGAACCCTGATTCCTAGAGGCGAAGTGAGCCCACGCGCCTCATAGGAGAGGGCAATAGCATCTCTCACGCAGCTTGTGGTCCCGAAACATGTAAAAGCTGTTCTGACTTACACCACTGGCTGATGCGGTGGACGTAAATCTGAAGAGCACGTACTGGCTTCAAAAACAATAGGTATCTCCTTTTAGAAAGGTAACACCATTTAGAAAAACCATCTTAAGGGTCAGAAACCTGAGGCGCTGACTCTAGTGGTTCAACAAGGGGGCACAAGCCAGAGGACAAATTTTTCCTGCAGAAACTCCAGCACTGAAACAATTCGGCAGTGGACTGGGTCTACCTGCTTCGTCATGCACCAACTTTCAAATACATTCTATTTGAGGGGAGGCAGCCCTAGTCTTAATTACACTGGCTGGAAGACCAGCTTGACTTAGTTGGTTCTATTCAGGGACCGCAAAGGCGTCCAGACGCAGGGGCTGGAAGTCAGGAGTAGTAAAGGGGACATTTGCTGATCTTGCAAGGCAAAGAGGTCCACCTCCGCTACATGAAATTTTAGTGCGCTAGCAATTTAGCGGCGCGAGCACAGTCCGAGCACACTAGGACATGGTAGTCTCAACTGCTGGAGAAAGTGCTTTAGGGCCTGAAATAGAGCCATGATTTGGAGGCAATTGATGCGCCGTGCAATAAGATGGCCTCTCCAGGTCCCTTGGGCTGGACGGTCATCTAAGACCGCACCCCAGCCCATGAGGGAAGCGTCTGTCGTTAGCATCTGCGACGACAAGACGAACTTAGAGTGGGACCCAGAGTCAGAAACCGGGGTCTAAACCACATAGGAAGGGTACCCCCTTATTGGGGATTGGCCCTAGAGTAAAATCCCCTGGTTCTTAGCCACAACTGAAATGCTCTCATGTGCAGAAGGTCCAAAGGTGTCACTGTGGATACAGCTGCCATGAGAGCTAAGATCTCTGAAAGTGATGGTCACTTTCTGGTCTAGCTTGATTTCCTTGACTGTGTTGAGAATGGATTTAACATGAGCGGAAGACAGCTGTGCCCACCTACGCTCAAATTCCATGTGACACCCAAAAATGTTGTCCTCTAAACAGGAAAGAGCATGCTTTCATGGCATTGGATCTCAATCCTAGGAAACAAAGATTAGCTAGAACGACATGCTGATGTCGAAGCGCTAGCTACTGAGACTGGGCCAGCCAGTCATGTAATTCAATACGGATGCTCTGGAATCGTAAGAGCCAGAACTACATCCATGTATTTTGTGTATGTGCGGGTGAAAAAGCTAGACCAAATGGAAGGACCCGATACTGGTAAGCTCTGCCCCCCTAAAACTACCTTAGGAACCTCCTGTGTTGTGGCAATATTTTTACTGATTAATTTTTAGATAGCGGTAAAGCCTGCAAAATCAAAAAAAATTGGACGCAGCCCCCCGTTCCTCTTGCACACTTTCCGGTTTCATGGAAGTGGAGACCACGCCATTGAAACGCGGAGGGTGATGTGAGAACTAATTCCTGTAATTTCTCTGTACAGTGCTTAGTACCCAAGGAGATATACTTGGCAGTAGCTTCCACGCTGCCAGTTTCTCTGAAAGGGGCAAAGCTCAGCGGCTTGGTTAAACTGGGGGGATGTTAGATGTTCGGCACCCTGAAACACGGCAGGAAAAACCCGAAGAACTAACATTTTATTGGAGACTGGAGTTGCCCGAAACACCAGTGGTGGCGGAGCAAGAACACCAACCTCCTGGGGTTGCCAGGGAGAACACTTCATTCTTTAAAAGGAATTCTGCGTGCCTCTCCCCATTGGGGGGCCACCCCCCACGGTCCTGGGCACATGAACCTCAGGGCTTCTTTGTGAAGACAATATGCCAGTCTGACCTCTTTTTAAGCGGATTGCGTGACGCACCCCAATCTTGCGAGGGGGTGCCCAGCTCAAAAACACTCTCCTTGTGTGTTTCACGCCTCGCAACAGTCAGACCCGGTCGAGACTGGGTGGCCGACAGTCCCGACTCTTGAGCAAGGCGGGGAAGGAATTTCCCGAAGGCTTGTTATATAACTTCGCCTCATGAACCTAGTGGCGACCGAGTTAACGACATCGCCAAGTAGGCCGGGAGGCGAGATGGGGCATCGAGGAGGAATACACGATCCTTCTCCTTAATGCCCCTGAGATTCAACCACAAGTGCCTCTCCGCGGAGACCATAGCAGCCAAAAAACGGCCGATAGCACGAGCCGTCTGCTTTGTTGCACGAAGAGACAAGTCTGTGGCCCGGCGTAAGTCCAATACGCCTTACCTTGCAAAGCCCCGCCAGTACTCAAGTCTCTCAGCAGGTCAGCCTGGTAGGCATGCAAAACCGCCATGGTGTGCAATGGAGCACCAACCTGACCTGCTGGCTGAAAAGCTTTTCCCTCCAGGGAAGATAAAAAGTCTACACAGCTTGAAAGGAAGTAATAGCTTTTCAGGAAGGATGATGTCCCAGAAGAGAGATAGCTTGGAAGCGTCTCTTCTATCTGGGTGTCATCATATAACTCCGCGCTTCTACCTCAACTATATTTAAATAAATAAATAAGTTGATGGCAAGAAAACACGGGATGAATACAGCTTACTCCATGAAAGGGTTAACTCATATGGAGATTGCTAAGAAAAGGGGAGAGAGCGTCGTTAAGGCTCCGCCCCCGGCCAACCGACAGAACCTGCCATCTATTTTTTTTTTTTTTTAAGTGCTCAGAGGCTATTACCATCTCCGCGGAAGCAAGAGAGGATGTTTATCCTTGCCCATTCACAAGAAGCGCCAGGGCGCGCTTGAGAGCGGACAGAGGAATTTCCCGACCCGATGAGAACGCGAAAGAAAGGAGTTTTAAATCCGTCTCTTACTGCTCTGCCAGATCCACAAGTTTAAGCCCCAGGAATGCGAGGCGCGCTCGTAGCACTTAATCGAAGCAATAAAGTGTAGAGATCGCCCTCCGATATGGATATACACACGGAGGGACATCTCGTTTAAACTCTGCCATTATCGATGAGTTAAACACTTATTTTGCTGGTTGGACACTACACGCTCACAACTAGGTAAAGACAAGAATCTGAGGAATGTTTCCGGTTCACTCCTATTTATAACCTGCAGGTGCGTCCTATCAGATGATGTCACCTGACCGAGGCTATAAAAGCCAAATAAAAGCCAAAAATTTGGTGTGTTTGGTACACACATGCTTCACAACCGGCAACATGACAAGATGTTCCCATAGCGTTTTCATGCAGCATCGAGTGTAGCCTTTGAAAGGAAACAGCTGTCTGCATCAGTCGAGGACAGGACCACCTTCATGGAAAAGTGGAACCAACCCCAGTCCCCACACGCATATCAGGCAGACCCCACGGGGGCATCCATGTGATGAGATCTCCAACCAGAAGCAGGATTCCAGGATGAGTAAGAGAGGTCCAGCGGGCAGAGGGGGTCTGGATCACTGGCAGCTCAGGAGCGACATGTATAGCTCGACAGAGAGATAGGTAGAGGAAAAAGGAGAGAGGGAGAGAGAGAGGAGAGAGCAGAGATGGAGAAATAACAGTTAGGTATGGTCACAGTCGAATAATGTAAAAAGTGAATGTATATTTAGTGCAGAGTGCAAGCAGAGACTCCGGCAGGACTAACTATGACAGCATAACTAAAAAGAGAGAGCCAGAAGGAAACACAAACATGAGGGCTTCCAGAGATGTAAGGCAACCAATCACCTCACCGTCAACAAACCTGAGTGATCAATGAGAGTGGGGAAGACAGTATCCAAACTTACCAGTTCACCTAATACTCTACATCCATGAGTCCCCCAGATCTGCTCCTTTACCTAAGGCTAATCTATTTATAAAAATGCTTGGCTAAATAAATAGGTTTTTAGCCTGGACTTAAACACTGAGACTGTGTCTGAGTCCCGAACACTACTTGGAAGACTATTCCATAACTTTGGGGCTTTGTAAGAAAAAGCTCTGCCCCCTGCTGTAGTTTTATTAATACACTGTACTGACAAGCAGCCTGCATCCTTTGATCGAAGTAGGCGTGGCGGATTGTAAGACCGCTGCCATTTAATGCTTTATACGTCAAGAGTAGTATTTTAAAATCGATGCGAAATGTCACAGGAAGCCAATGCAATGTGAATAAGATAGGGGTGATGTGCTCATATTTTCAGTCATAAATTCACAATCACATTCTTATTACATACTCATATTTGCCATATACTGTCTGCTATATTCTACACTCAACCAAAATATAAACGCAACACCTTTGTTTCTGCTCCGATTTTTCATGAGATGGACTTAAAGATCTAAAATTCATTCCAGATACACAATATTACCATTTTTCTCAAACATTGTTCACAAATCAGTCTAAATGTGTGATAGTAAGCACTTCTGCTTTGCTGAGATAATCCATCCCACCTCACAGTTGTGCCACATCAAGATGCTGATCTGACATCATCAGTAGTGCACAGGTGTACCTTATACTGCCCACAATAAAAGGCCACCCTGGAATATATATATATATATATATATATATATATATATATATATATATATATTGTATATAAGACGCGCGCGCGGACGGACACACACACACACACACACACACACACACACACACACACAATTTAAAATATAAAAATAACCAGAGCTCCCCCGTCTACGTGAGAACGGACATGATTCTGGAAACTAAAACTAAAAACTAAAGATGCTCTTGGGACGTACTGTATGCCCTTACCGAGCATTTATAGGAAAAGAGAGTTTGTGCTTTGTGCACTTTAACCCGAGAGTGCTCGCTAAGCTGATGTGTGTCGCTCTCCCTCACTCTCTCGCCAGTGTCTTAGACAGACAGAGGCTTGGGCTTTGCCTGTGTCTTCTTCAGCGTGCTTTGTCTTTTGCCCTGACACCTTTTACCGGTGCGACTGAATGATCACAAGGAGTGTCGTGGTATCGCGACCCGGCCCGTTCTGAACAGTTTATGCGCGGCTCTGCCCCTTGCATGAACCGCATCATTACATACATATCCACAAATACTTTAACAACATCCACTTATCATGAATTGCATTTTATATGAATGTTACATATGAGACGCACGCACAAACACATACTTCTATAATATATTCACATACAAACACATAAAAACATAATATATTTAGTAAATTTGTGAATTACACTCAAAGTAATTATGAAGTCTGTTTTGTTTGGTACCATTAAACATTTTATTTCTATTTATTCTATGTTTTACTGGTGAAATACATTTTAGGCAAAGATGTCTGATCGGTCTTGTTAAATAGTTTTAAACCCCTCAATTCTGCCAATTCCCTTTGCCAATATTTAACGTTTTAAATAAGATATGTTGACATTCGTTAATACTATTAGATAGCGTACTATCAGGAAATTAAATTAATTTCAATACCATTTAAACCGAGGCATTGCCATGTCTTTTATTATTTTGTCCCTGTTAGGACATTACAAAAACTATATAAAAATAACTTTTAAAGCATGAATTTGGGCATATCATTTCATCATTATGAAAATAAAATAAAGCACATATTAACATGTTCATTATGAAATATTTGTTGTAAAACAAAATAAAATTCATGTTTGCTTCAGCATTCATTAAGTCCTTCCATGCACCATCTGGCGGATGTTCAGTGAAGCACAAAACATTTATTTTAAATTCCCAAATTATGCCTCCGGCAAGTTGCAGCGCGCTACGCGCTAAATTGCGGCATTTCGTGGGAAAACACGTGCAGTCTTAATGGCGACATCGGTATATATACGCCCAGGCACCAATTACTAACCATTAAAATGTTGAATTGAAATTAATCGCTGGATTATTGTGTGTTTTCATACCTCTATTTTCTCGCGTTAATTTTCTCTTTGGATTTCATGATGCCAAGCTCGCTTTGTTTCTCGTTTTCGCTTTTGGTTTCTCGTCTCGGATTAGTTGGCCTCGTTCTTTGATCTCCTGGTTTTGACCTCACGCTTCCATTTCTGGTTTTTCGCCTCCTCGTCTAAGTTTTTGGATTAAACACCTTGCTCTTTGATCTCCCGGTTCTCGAATCTACGCTCTCCCCTTTGACTATGCCTCATGCCTTACGTTTTTGCTCTGACGCTTCCCCGCCTGACTTTTGGTTCCGACTCCACTTCCGCTCCTTGACCCTCTGTCTGCTGTCATCTTCTGCGTTTGGATCCATCATGTCCCGCTCCACCCCGTGACAAAAATAATCCAGCCACAACATGGATCCAGCGGATTTTGACCGCATGAGAGAAGCACTGGAAAGCCAGAGCACTCTGCTCGGAGCACATCAGCAGGAGCTGCTATGGGAGAAATTTTCTTTTAATTTTATTTGATTTTATTACTTTTGGGGGGTAGAAGGTACAATATCTGTATATAATCGGGGATGTGCGTGCAAAGCTGAGACATAGGCTTCTCTGTGTGCGCGTGCATAGGAAACCAGAGTTTTACATTGGGGCACCTTCATTGTGAGCTAAAGAAGGCCCCTAATGGGAAACAGATGTTGAAGGGATGTACAGCGAGCCCTGCATATATAATGGTGAAAATGGACCAGAGATTCAGGTGTGTCCATGGTGCAGCTTCGGCCGTTATTGCATGATAATAAAGGTCGTAATCTTCTGTAAGCAAAGTCTGACTCTGAGTATTTTTCCACAACACTGCTCACTTCTAAGAAGTCGCTCGCCAACGTCACAAGCCAGCTCCAAAGACTCCTTTCTCTCCCAGTGCTCACTGATCTTCGAGCTCCAGTCCTCCACTTTCACCACTGAACGCTTCAAAGTGGCATATGTCATTAAACTTCTCACAGGACGAGCCCAGGAATGGATACTGCACTCTGGGATGCCCATGACCCTTGCTGCTCTAATTATGAGAGCTTCGCCCAGGAGATGAAAAGGGCGTTTGACCGTTCATGTCATGGAAGAGAGGCTGGACGTAAGCTGCTGAGACTTAAACAAGGCACGCACTCGGCCTACGACTACGCTATCGAATTTCAGACCTGGCGCTCTATAGCAAGTAAAACGACCAAGCCTTGTGTGATGTGTTCTTGGAAGGCCTAACTGAGGCACTCAAAGATGAGCTGGTCTCCCAAGAGCTACCTTCGTCTCTCCAGGGACTCCTGGGTCCTCCACCAAGATTTTCCCCTCGACCCTCTTCTTCACGAGCCGACACCCAGGATGAACCCATGCAACTGGACAAAACGAGAGATGACGACGTCCAGTGGAAGGGGCTTGTTTTTACTGCGGGAAATCGGTTCACCAACTCAAGAACTGTCCAGCAAAAGGAGCTGGGAGCACTAGAGGGCGTGACTCCAAGAAGGCTCCCAGACCAACGCTGCCTGCTCCCTGTTTTCGAACAGCGCACCAACGTGGTACAGGCACTAGTTGACTTAGGATCAGACCACAAACTTATTAACGCCAAGGCTCTGGGTATCCCTGCACTGCCTTTGGAGACTTACCTCAGGGTTCAGGCCCTCGACGGGAGCCCGCTCCCATCTATCACCCACAGAACCCCTCTCGTTAGTCTCAGGATCTCAGGCAACCTTACGCTACGATAGTTCTGGTCCTGCCCTGGCTAATCCGTCACAACCCACAGATAGATTGGGAGAGGAACTCGATTTTGGTCTGGAGCCCATAATGTTCCATGACCTGCTTACGAGCTGCAGCCACACCTTGCCTCAGGCCTGCCCTTGCAGGGAACCACCAGACCTCACCCACGTCCCCTCAGAATACCATGACCTCAAGGAGGTCTTCAGTAAATGTCACGCCACCTCTTCGCAGAGCCAAGATATTCACCAAGCTGGATTTACGTAATGCATATCACCTCGTCCGCATTCGGGAGGGAGACGAATGAAAGACGGCTCTTATCCAGAGCGACTTACAAAAAGTGCTTTAATGTTTACATCATTGGATACATACTTACACTGGGTTAACTAGGTTAATAACTAAGTGCCGTTAGTCCAACACAACTGGGAAGAGTTTTTTTTTTGGGGGGGGGGGGGGGGGGGAGGGGGGTTAGTCCAAGTACTGGAGAAACAGATGCGTCTTGAGTCGTCGTTTAAAGATAGTCAAAGACTCTGCTGTACGGACATCTAGAGGAAGTTCATTCTACCACCTAGGTGCCAGAACAGAAAAAAGCCTGGATGAATGCCACCCTCGATCCCTAAGAGATGGTGGGATGAGGCGAGCAGTGCTGGAGGATCGGAGGGAACGTGATGCAGTGCATGGTGTAATTAGCGCAGAGAGGTACGTGGGTGCTGGGCCATTTTTAGCTTTGTAGGCAAGCATCAGTGTTTTAAATTTGATGCGGGCAGCTACAGGAAGCCAGTGCAGGGAGCGGAGGAGTGGGGTGGTGTGGGAGAACTTGGGAAGGTTAAACAAGAGGCGTGTTCAACACCCCAACGGGACATTATGAATACCTGTCGGTCCCCTTTGGCCTGACCAATGCCCCCACAGTCTTCCAGGCCCTTATTAACAAAGTTCTCAAGAACTTCCTCAACTTCTTTGTATTTGGTTACCTTGATGACATCTTGATCTTCTTCCGGGACCTGGAGGAACACCAGCACTACGTCTGACAGGTGCTTCAGAGGCTACTAGAAAACAACCTGTTTGTCAAGGCCGAGGAATGCGAGTTTCACTCCATGACCACCACATTCCTCGGGTTCGTTATTGGTCCCAAAGGCATGTGGCCCACTTCCACCTCACGACAGGAACTCCAGAGATTCCTGAGCTTCACCAACTTCTACCGCCGCTTCATCTGGGGCTACAGCTTCATAGCTGCCCCCTTAACGACTCTCACCTCTTCCAAGAGCAACTTTCACTGGGACCCGGAGGCAGAGAAGGCCTTTACGGAACATGAGCAACGGTTCACATCCGCCCCAATCCTAACCATCCCAGACCATCATGCCAGTTCATCTTGGGGGTCGGCGCCTCCAGCATGGGGGTAGGGGGCGTCCTGTCCCAGAGTGCGCCACACGATAACAAACTACACCCCTACTCCTTCTTCTCACACCGTCTAACACCCGCTGAAAGAAACTATAGCATCGGCGATCATGAGCTTTTGGCCATTAAGCTTGCTCTGGAGGAGTGGAGACATTGGTTAGAGGGGACGGATCTCCTTGCCTCCTATCTCCTTGCTCACCGCCGCCATGACCAAGGTGAAGCAAGCCCTGACCCACGAGCCTGGGCCTAGCAACGTTCTCCCAAAACGCCTCTTCGTCCCTCTCTCCCTGCCTTCCCAGGTCCTGGGATGGGCACACAGCTCTAAACTCTCCTGTCACCCTGGCATAACCAGCACATTGGCGCAAACCCAGCAGAGATTTTGGTGGCCCACACTTAAGGAGAATGTCTCCAGCTCTGTTGCAGCATGTGACGTTTGTGTAAGATCCGAACACACCAACACAGCCCCGGTGGGCCTCCTCAGGCCTCTGCCTATCCCACACCGTCTATGGTTCCACATCGCCTTGGACTTCGTCACGGGGCTACCCCCATCTAACTGGATCACTTCATTCACTTGCCACAACTGCCCTCCGCCAAGGAGACCGCCGAACTCATGGTCAATCACGTGTAGCGAATAACAGGGCTCCCATAGAGAGAACAGTCAATGGATCAAGACCCTCTGATCCATTGACTGATCCATCAACTGCATGCATGGCACGATCCTGATAACCTTATCTGGTTTGCTATCTTAAGGGGGACGTCTGTAAAACTAAGAAACTCCACAAGGCCAGATGCTTTGAAGTAGACCCCGAAACCGAGGGTGTAAATCGGCGATCCGGTAAACAAAGAAGACAGTTTTACAGCTCCACCCCAAGCTGGGGAGGAAGAGGCCTCATCACACCTGGACACTCTCTTGACCTCCGGAAGACATGCCTTTCCATGAACAAAGGCATACGGCATGGACACTATTTTAAACATCTTTAAAGTGTGCCAGTAGAGCAAAACTTATTTACATATATTTACTCAGTTCCTTTTATTCCTGTGTATATGATTGATTATTCTGCATAACTTTAAAGGTGTAATCAGCATTGACAAACCTTTTTATTAGATAAAGGAAGGAATGAGTGGGTAAGATATGTAATGTTTGGTGTCAATCTCAAGCTAACTTTATTTCAAGAATGTTGGTGAACATGGGTAATTGGTATCATAAACAGAGCTTATGCAAAATTACTTTTTATAAAGTATTAAAAACTCCAACCGGATGGGTCACACGTGACAGCCGAAACATCTGGCTAATTTATGCACGGAAGGAGGAACCACGTAAGGCGTGGCTAAGCCCTGCAATCACATTCGATTGGATGAATCACCTGTGGGACAGACTGACCCCCAAAGGGACAAAAACCCTCAGGAAGTCCACAGGGAGAAAAAGAAGAGATCATCACAACTGCAACCTACAACATCTTCCAAGCAGCTCGAGCTCCCGCCCTTGCGGGCGCTGTGCCGCCGCTGCTGGCGTCATCCGCTCTTCAAGAACTCTCAACGAGACTTCATGCCAGAACTCCAAAGTCCCGCAAAGAAGGAAACCTCAGGAGAAGTTCCAGAGTGCAGCCATCGGTAACCAGGCAACCAACGCCTCACCGAAGGGCTTTCCCGACTGACGTCATCTCTACAACAGCGCACCAACCAATCAGCAACGCCGTGATTCCCTTCGCTGGAGGCGAACCCACAGATGAGAACGAAACATAACGCAAGTAAACAAACAATGCTGCATACCTTGCTGAAGTTGGTGCTCGTTTCATAACTAAACCGTAAGATTGAACCCAAGACTCTGCTCTTGTGACTTTCGTTGATCTAGTAAACAGTACTAAAATAACTTTATTAATTTTCACTTGCCAAGCTGTTTGTGTGTATGTCTGTGTGTGTGTGTGTGTGTGTGTGTGTGTGTGTGCGTGCGTTCAAGTAGTGTAGTTTCATGTATCGTAGATTAGTCAAATAAATTCTCGTTTCTCGTAAGTACTGTTGTCTTGGTCATGTATTTTAAAGTCTAAACATTTGCCCAGATCCTTGCTGTGTTACCTTGCTCATAAATTGCTAAATACTAGATTTTGAGTTATAGCCGTTGGCCATGTGATAACCAGAACTGGTAAGATACACTAAATTGTGCTAAACGCTGGACGGGTAGTCAATATAGTGTACGTTATAAATTTTTATTCAATTAATCAAATTAACCCGAATCATTAAAGATTCGATACAACTCTGACCCAGAGCTAAAAATTACTTATTAATTATAAAGGATGCGTTGGAATTGTGTCCACATTAAAATGTCTATATTTATTGGTGGACAATGCAACCGTCATTCGTTGTCTTTATTATGTAAACCCTACGTATTAATGATGAAGAATGCCGGAAGCTATTCATGGTCATTATCATTGTTAAAACGCTACATATATTATGGTGGAGAATGCCGGCATTGTTTGGCTTAAAAATCCATAAAACCAAGACCGTTTACTGTATCTCTTCTATTGTCCAAAAATAGATTAGAGGCAGAGAAACAGAGTTTTGCGATACTGTTTATGTACTTGTTTTGCAGCACACCACTGTGTGAATTAATGAAATGCAACCCGAACTTACTCTTTTGATTGAATGGTTTAAAACCACCTTCAGTATTGTACGTTAACAGCCGCTCTTTGCATAACATTAAGTCACAGGTAATGGTTAAAGTAAACTGCAGTTTATTATATTAAACTTGTGCACTTAAGACGAAGAAACCTCTTTGCTGTACATTTTAATAGTATCAACATCGCCTGTTGGAACGAAGAAATCTTCCTTCATTGCGATAAATATTGATTGGAGCGATGTTCCTCTAATCTTTTAAAGGCCTTCATAGCGAGCGGGAATTGCGTATTCCATTTTCAAACTCAGCTATACGTTAAAGTAAACTGCAGTTCATGCTTAAACTAGTGAACTAAACGCGGTGCTCAGAGAGAGTGGCAAATGCGTTGCATGGGAGAATGTTAATCTCGTTAAAGTAAAATGTGCGGTCAAAAGACACGTTTGTTCATGTGTTTAATGTCGGTATGTTTGTCTGACAAAGGGCTGAGATCCACCGAGATCTCAGCAACATTGTTGTGTTAAATGTAGTAACAACTAAGTTGTGTGCCCCACTCTAACGAGTGAAGTTGAGGTCGTGCAGCTATAAAGAGCTAACTAGTGTTTTTTGGTTGTTCATTGTTAAAGGCGCTGCCGTTTCCACGGACCACCCATAACTGTTGAACTAGCATGCTCGTTTAAGTGTATGTAACCATAGCGACGACTGTGACCCGAAAACTCTCAACAACCTCTTCCAGGATAACCGTCCGCCCGCGCTATTTAATACCAGTTGTAAACAAAGCCTAGCATGAGCTACGTCAGTTAGCAAACCTAGCGCGTTTACATTGTAGCCTGTGTGCATGTAGCATCTGTGCTAGTAGCATTTAAGGCTAGCGGTTAGCACGTAGCATCTTTCAGTTGTGAATGCACAGTTCGAAAGTTGTTAGTGACCTAACCTCTTTACACACAACTTTAACTCACACCAGTGGGTCTTTTTCCTTTTCCTCTTCTGACCCCCTCTTGATTACTTTACCTATACTTAATGGATTAAGCAAAATTACTTTCATTGATTTTGATGACATCCTGGAATGTTGATCATTGTCTAATTGTTTTAATCTAAAACTTAAATTCAATTTCATAAATTATTACAGATTCGGTGTTCATCGTACACTGTAACTGTAACTACTTATATGATTTTGATGATAAACATCTTTCAAAATTGATCATCAACTATTATTATTAGTTTGAAATTCTTCAAAATTAAGTAATAAATTAGAAGTCGGGTCTCTTTTAATTTAATGATAGACGATCAATGGAGTTAATAACAAATTGCTCCTACCAATTCTGGTGCTAATTAATGCTCAATAATTAGCTATAATTCATAATTTAAAATTCAAATTTGAAAGTTTTCGCATTATCCACCAGGTCTTTTGTCACCCAGTTTTAACTAACTTGGTCAACCCTGTTAAGTGTCCTCACATTCGTAGGGAACCCCACACTTTCTTTTTCTCTTTAACTCAGTTTTTCTCCTGGTTTGACTACTGCTGCTATTCTAGGATTGTACCTGTGAAAGTCACAAAAGCAGAGAACGGTAGAAACATTACATATTGTTAAAGCGTGAATTCTTGGTTCAAAGGCGCCCGACTCTCACCGTACCTTCCCTTTTCGTGCTGGGATCCTACCTAGTCAAGGTTAAAGCAGGTCAACTAGGAAACCGTCCATAACAGTTTGAAGATGCATTGAAAAGTGTTTCAATCTGTGTATGGTTGCCAACCCTAATGCTGAGTTAACCAATACTGTCATTGTTATTGTTTCTTTCGCCTAGAGGAAATCTTAAATAACAATCACATACTGAGAAATCCCCATCTTGAAACCCCTTTACTTAGGAGCACCCTTCCAAATCAAACTTAATAAAAACAAAAGGGGGAGGAAAAAAACAAAATTTGGTATTGAACTTATTCTTCCACAGAAATGCGGTTTCTGTTTGTTTTTCCTCAGCTTAACATTAGCTCTAACCTTTCTTTACACAAAAAAGGAACCTCCTCTTATAGGAAAGTAGAATATTACCATTACTACTCTATCCTTTGCTTTGTTTGTTGTTCTTTTTCTTTGCACCTGTTGTCTAGCTGTGCTAACTATGTGTTCACTAGCTCTTCCCACAGAAACTCCCAGTTAGTAGCACGCCCACCGGAGGACCACAGTCACAGAGAACCACACTCAGCAGTAGCCCCCACTTACACATCTGTTTGCTGTGTTTGTTGTTTTTGTCTCTCTTGTTTTTCTATTTTGTTTCTTTCTCTCACGTCTGTGTCAGTCGTGGTTCTAGAACCCCATTAAAACATGTCTCGCACCACAGACCTGTCAGTCGCTGAAAAGATCTGAAGACATGGCCAAGTGTTGCAACCGACAGCTTCCTACCTAAGGCTGCCGAAACACTAAAGTACCAGACGCCAGACCAGCTAGACGACAACTTAACGAGCCGTATGAGACAAGACCCAAGTCAGTGCTACAGTCCCAATGAACTGTCCAACATCACCGGCTCCTTACGTCACACACTCATTGTCGCCCTCAAGCTGAGCAACGGGCACGCCGTCTATCTACAGCAGGAACTGGCGTGCGCAACAACGCATCAAGCAACTGAAACTGGAAGCTCAGGAGCGACGGAAAAAGGGGTGACGAGGTAGAGCAGGACAAAGTGGAAATCACTGTGCTGCAAGAAATTCTAGAAACTACTACACGTAAAAGTGAACAAGGCAAGGCAAACTACGCTGATCTCTCCGACAGGCTGCAGTATGCAGAAGAGCTACTAGGAAAGGCCACGTCTAACCCCACGGAGAAAAATAGCAGAATTAAAGCCCTCAAAACTCACCTGGACAAGCAAGGAACGAGATCAGCTACCTCATGCGACAGCTGGACCATAGCAAAGAAGAGTCCTAGAGCGTCACTGAGGAACTCAAGCCCGCCTGTGAATGGTGCCACGATCCGTCAAGGTAACGACGTGCACGCATCTTACCCCTGTTGAGCAGGACCAGGTCCCCTGTTCTTGGACCGAGACGTAGTGGAAGAAGTGACGGGCGGGGCGACGCATCCCCCAGCTCCCTCCAAAGAACCCTACCTCATGGCAGAACACCGGGAACCTGCTTCCTCCAGCCACAGAGCATTGCATGACGCAGACCTTGACCAACTCGCCAGGCACCTTGATAAATTTATGCCACATCTGCCAGGCAGCCAAGATTTCCAGACTTATGTATGAAAAGTGATCTCCATCTAGAAAAGTGACTCCACATCACTGACCAAGGTAAACTCTGGCTTCGAACAACATCCAGCCCTAAAGTGTGCAGCTACCAAAGTGTGCAGCTACCAAAGTGTGCAGCTCACCCAAAGACTGACTACCATCTGCTCCAGGAAGCTCTCATCAAAGAATTTGCTGACCTTAAATCAGAACAATGATTCGACGAAGAAACTCGTCAAAAGTCTAAGCTAATCTAGCCCAAGCCACAAATGAGCTGAAGACATCACCAATGTCAAGACTTTTAAGAACTGATGAGAAGGATGATTAAATAGTTGTTCCAAACTGAAAAGGGGGGAAGAACAGATCACCGACACAGATCAACTGTCTTATACCTTTCACCACAGTAACATACATCGGTCCTTCTAGAAAGGTACATACATATATTTTATTCACTTTTGTAAACAAACACCTAATCACCCTCCTCTGTCTGCACTGCTAGGCCCAACCTCTAGTAGAGAGGAGTTGCTCCACACATGCGACACTAGTTTAGTTTCCTCAACCAATTTGTGTCCTTGTGGCCCTTTCTCTTTGTGTTTGTCTATTTTTTTTCCCCTGCGTGTTCTCTTTCTTTGATCAAAAAATTATCCAAGCTTAAGTACAGCTCCCAAAAATTAGGTTGACTCTTTCCACCCAAAGTGAAAGTAAATCGTTGTCAGTCAATCGAAACAACCAGATTCGGGATAAAGCCTGGCCAAAAAGCATGTTGTTTTAAGTGTTCTTAACCGGACCATACGAGGTAACTAGGTTATGCACCTTGATTCAGTTGGTTATGGAGGTGTTGTTTGTGTCTTGTGTGTGCCCGTTCTCTCTCTCTTTGTTTCTACTTCCCGCTGACGTTCGCGACCGCACCCCACCGAGCAAAAGGGGGATATGTAGCGAATAACAGGGCTCCCATAGAGAGAACAGTCAATGGATCACATTCCTGAACACCCTCTTCCAGCATGCATGGCACCATCCTGATAACCTCATCTGGTTTGCTATCTTAAGGGGGACGTCTGTAAAACTAAGAAACTCCACAAGGCCAGATGCTTTGAAGTAGACCCCGAAACCGAGGGTGTAAATCGGCGATCCGGTAAACAAAGAAGACAGTTTTACAGCTCCACCCCGAGCTGGGGAGGAAGAGGCCTCATCACACCTGGACACTCTCTTGACCTCCGGAAGACATGCCTTTCCATGAAAAAAGGCATACGGCATGGACACTATTTTAAACATCTTTAAAGTGTGTCAGTAGAGCAAAACGTATTTACATATATTTACTCAGTTCCTTTTATTCCTGTGTATATGTTTGATTATTCTGCATAACTTTAAAGGTGTAATCAGCATTTACAAACCTTTTTATTAGATAAAGGAAGGAATGAGTGGGTAAGATATGTAATATTTCAATCTCAAGCTGGCTTTATTTCAAGAATGTTGGTGAACATAGGTAATTGGTATCATGAACAGGGCTCACGCAAAATTACTTTTTATAAAGTATTAAAAACTCCAAACTGATGGGTCACACGTGACAGCTGAAACATCTGGCTAATTTATGCACGGAAGGAGGAACCACGTAAGGCGTGGCTAAGCCCTGCAATCACATTCGATTGGATGAATCACCTGTGGGACGGACTGACCCCCAAAGGGACAAAAACCCTCAGGAAGTCCACAGGGAGAAAAAGAAGAGAAGATATCATCACAACTGCAACCTACAACATCTTCCAAGCAGCTTGGGCTCCTGCCCTCCCGCTGCTGGCGTCATCCACTATTCAAGAACTCTCAACGAGACTTTATGCCAGAAGTCCAAAGTCCCGCAACGAAGGAAACCTCAGGAGAAGTTCCAGAGCGCAGCCATCGGTAACCAGGCAACCAACGCCTCACCGAAGGGCTTTCCCGACTGACGTCATCTCTACAACAGCGCACCAACCAATCAGCAACGCCGTGATTCCCTTCGCTGGAGGCGAACCCACGGATGAAAACAAAACATAACGCAAGTAAACAAACAATGCTGCATACCTTGCTGAAGTTGGTGCTCGTTTCATAACTAAACCGAAAGATTAAACCCAAGACTCTGCTTTTATGACTTTCGTTGATCTAGTAAACAGTACTATTTTCACTTGCCAAACTGTTTGTGTGTGTGTGTGTGTGTGTGTGTGTGCGTGCGTTTAAGTAGTGTAGTTTCATGTATCGTAGATTAGTCAAATAAATTCTCGTTTCTTTATAAAGTACTGTTGTCTTGGTCATGTATTTTAAAGTCTAAACATTTGCCCAGATCATGTTACCTTGCTCATAAATTGCTAAATACTAGATTTTGAGTTATAGCCGTTGGCCATGTGATAACCAGAACTGGTAAGATACACTAAATTGTGCTAAACGCTGGACGGGTAATCAATATAGTGTACGTTATAAATTTTGATTCAATTAATCAAATTAACCCGAATCATTAAAGATTCTAAACAACTCTGACCCAGAGCTAAAAATTACTTATTAATGATAAAGGATGCGTTGGCATTGTGTCCACATTAAAATGTCTATATTTATTGGTGGACAATGCAACCATCATTCGTTGTCTTTATTATGTAAACCCTACGTATTAATGATGAAGAATGCCGGAAGCTATTCATGGTCATTATCATTGTTAAAAAGTTACAACGTCTTTAAGCTGCATGGCCTCCTAAGAGACATTGTCTCGGATCGGGGCCCACAGTTTACCTCTTAATTCTGG
The DNA here is from genome assembly GCF_024256425.1 of Clarias gariepinus. NCBI lineage: Eukaryota > Metazoa > Chordata > Actinopteri > Siluriformes > Clariidae > Clarias > Clarias gariepinus. Next base: position 22,467,093 of record NC_071106.1, read on the forward strand.
AATTCTGGTCGTCAGGGTTTGATCCCCAATCAAATGGTCAGACTGAGAGGAAGAACCAGTCCCTTGAGGTTGCCCTAAGATGCATGACCTCCCAGGACGCTACTTCATGGAGCAAGTTTTTGCCCTGGGTAGAATACGTCCACAACTCCCAGGTCTCGTCATCAACTGGCCTGTCTCCTTTCCAGTGCTGCTTAGGGTATCAGCCACTGCCGTTACCATCTCAGGAAGTGGAGGTCAATGTTCCGTCTGCCCAAGCCTTTATCCAACGCTGCAAATAGATGTGGCTGCAAGCTAGGAAGACCTTATTGCAAGTCAACAAAAAATATAAGGACCAAGCCGAGAAATCCACCTAAAGGCCGCCTCTCGTAAACTCTCTGCCCGATACATTGGGCCCTTCACCGTCACCAAGATTGTCAACCCATGCGCCGTCAAGCTCCGGCTGCCCTCTACAATGTGGTGAGTCAACCCCACGTTTCATGTATCCCAGCTACGCCACTTCACCCCATGCCCATTAAGTTAGTCCCTGATGAGCAAGCCGAGGGCGACAGTGGCAAGGAAAAACCCCCTGAGATGGCAATAGGAAGAAACCTTGAGTGGAACCAGACTCAACAGGAAACCCATCCTTATCTGGGTAATAATGGATAGCAAGAATTGAACGGCATTCATACTGTGTGTTCAGTATAACAGTTGATGTTAATTGATGTAAATATAGTCCAGGTAGTTAATGGGGGCTCAGGCAGCCTCCGACTCTAAAAAGAAGCTTTTCACTTTGTAATGTGCCTTACAAGAATATAAGTGGTGCCCAAGTGTAGTATCATGAGACAGTTGAACCCCTTTTTGGATGAATGTTGGAGTATGTTCATCATCAGCTGAAGCTTGTTGGGAGGAGAAACACCCTATCATCATTAAAAAAAAAATCACATCACTATTCTACTTGTTAGACTCTTTTATGAGCCAGGGTAGACATTTTACAGAAGGTGTTCTTCAATCAGCTGGACTATGGATAATTGGAAGCAAAAGACTAGTGTCAAGTGTGATATATCATTGTGTGATCTGTAAAAAGCTTAAAGGAAGGCTGAAAGAGCAAAAAGTGTCCAACTTATCTTCTGACTGAGGTAACCCAGATTGCTCATTCATCAATGTCAGTATTGATGTGTTTGGTCCATGGAACATCTACTCTCTAGGAGCTTAAAAGTTGCTCCTAGTGATGAAATTTTAGGAAATTCCTGGAATTATGACATTTTCTTAGAATTGTCCCTTAAACTTAAGACTAAATCTTAGTAAGATAGAAATGATTCATGAAACATACGCCTTAAAAATAGCCCGTAAGGCAAGATTGTTGAGAGTAAAAAACAACTATTAATTTTGTCCTAAATTTACACTATAATTTAAGTTTATTTCACAAATAGTAATTAGCATTTGACTAACTGAACTAAATTTTTAACATGCACTTAATATTTTTGATACATTTCAATCAAAATATTTGCCAATAGAGTAATTATACTTATTAGTTGCAAGAATTACAATCATCACTCATTCCAACTCAATCTTCTTTTTGTTTACCAACAAAAACTTAAATAATTGAGTAAATTGCCCCATGCAAGATGCCTCATGGGAAGTCTGGTGTAACATCAAAGAAAAGAAGGCGAGAATGTGAGAATAGACATGAAACACCTGGAACACTCCCTACAACTTTATAGGGTGTAAGTTACTTTTCTGAATACTGAATACGATAGCCTGCAATAGGCCAGTCTTGGTGTTGTTGTGAAAATTGATTGAAGACCCAGGCTTTGGTTTCAGAAGATCACGACCTTTATTTATCATGCAATAACGGCCGGGGGAGACTGCAGAATCGCAACACTGTCCCGTCGGCTCCCCACTTATATAGTCAACCAGGACAAAAGAATTCATTCTACATGCAAAGATGTCATCCTAAACATCTGGGGTTCTTCAAGCTTCCCCGGTCTAGGGGCCTCAATGTATATATCAGACTGTTTATGCAAGCAGAATCTCAGGCCTATACGTGCAGATTTGCACACACATTTCTGAGTACTTTCCTATGGGCTACCATTTATTCCTTAAAAGGAAGTAAAGTTACATAAAATCAAATAAAATCAAATAAAATTTACTTCCATATCCCCCCCTCTGGGGCTTATAAGTCCCATATCACTGGTTATCTAGAGTGCAAATCCATGTGCTAGCCCTTCTTACACTAGCTAGTGATTAATTTAAATCACTGGACTTTTATTAATGACCAACCCATGTATTTGTACTCTAGAGAAGATCGAGCCAAACTTCTCCCCCCTCATTTGACTAGGACAGAGTAAAAGACTCGACCTCCTTTACCTTATACAGTACTTTCCATAACACAATAACATGACATGCATATATGAGTAATACAGTGATTTCCTAGGATTACCTCAATTGAATAAATCATATAACCTACAATGTAACATACATAACACAATACAACTTTTAAGAATAGATAGAATTTTAAACAGCCTTGTCGTAATATAATAGTCTTCAACCCAGATGCTTTGCGCATCGTAGAGAGTCAGTTGGAGCCCACAAGAGAGGTTGCCAGCACGTCATTATGGGCTCATACCATGGATGATACGCATCAATATATGAACCAGTAAAGTCTCTTATTAGAGTTATATATGGGTGAGTTAGGGATGTCCTTGATGACTGTGTTCAGAAATTTATCATTGTCTGTTGTTGCTAGGAAATGCTGTTAATTTAAGAAAACCTTTGGTTAAATATAACTCACATTCATAAAATTCATTAGACACAATAACATCACCCATTAGCTGCTTCAATTAAATTTCTGCATCTGGAATAAAAGAGAACGTTGTTTAGTGGCATTACACATTGTCATAATTTGTTTAAGGCTTGCTTCCTTCTCGTGCACTTTTCCTGTGGAGGAAATTAAAATTAGTTGTCGCTGCTGCTGTTTTATCTGTGAAAGCAATATAATGTTAGTTAAACAGAAATGCATTTATACAACATAGAGGACATGAATGGTTGTCACACATAATCTGTACAGTTGTTTGTCCTGTCAATTGTGTCAGGAGAAAAATGGTCTCAGTCAGTCTCGTCTGTATCAGGAGTGGGGTGCTGCTCTTAAGCAGTTTCTCATACTTAATTTGGAGCAGCGTAGTGTTTGACGCTGCGCAATTTGGTATCCAACTTGTGCCAATAGTTGGTTATTTCCCAATAAAGATTTACTTTCTTTGCACTTTTGTTACTATTTGATGTTAGGTCCTTCTCTCTTTTTTCCATCGTTTTCGATCTTCATGTTTTGGGGATTCTTGTGTAATGGCTCAAGTGATACCAGTGGTTTTGCCTTTCACTTGAATCACTGTTGGAGTGGATGCCACAACTTTGTAGGACTCCTTCCTCCTGGGCTTGTGCCATATCCTCCTGAACACTCGCAAATAGACCTGGTCTCCTGGAGTGGTGGGACATGGAGCGTCTTTTCCTTCATCGCCTCCTTGCTCTTTTCCTGCACATAAATTGCTTCATATATGGCAGTTAGTTTCTTCATATAAGATTTTTGCAGTTGTTTTAGCGGTGGGCCTTTATATGGCTTCTACAGAATGGCACAGGCATGGGTCGACCCGAAAGCATTTTATGCAGTGTTAAGTGTGTATTTCTGTTAGTTTGCATGCTTGTTAATTCATTGGTGCAAAAAGTAAAGCCTCAACCCAGTTAAGCTTTGTACTACTACAAATATTATTAATCATGGCTTTGAGATTGCCATTTATACTTTCTACCTTCTCCTGGGACTGTGAACATACCCAAATCTTTGCTATGTTCCCAACCGTTGTAATACCTGCCTTATATTTTTTGAATGAATACTGATCCATTATCTGAACTGATCTCTAACGGAATTTCAAATCTAGGTATCACTTCCCTTGTGATTTGATAACTGTTCTTGCCCCTTCGTCTGCAGATGGTATTGATTCTACCCTTCTCCTGGGACTGTGAACATACCCAAATCTTTGCTATGTTCCCAACCGTTGTAATACCTGCCTTATATTTTTTGAATGAATACTGATCCATTATCTGAACTGATCTCTAACGGAATTTCAAATCTAGGTATCACTTCCCTTGTGATTTGATAACTGTTCTTGCCCCTTCGTCTGCAGATGGTATTGATTCTACCCATCTACTAAATTTGTCAGTTATTACGAGCATGTACCTTTCGCCTCGAACCCTACTTTATCATGTCCACATAGTTCACCACAAAGTGCTTGAATGATCACTCTGGTACCGGTATATGACCAATAGGTGTCGCTGCTTCCTTCATGACATTATGCTTAGCACATATTTCAAATGAAGCTAGGAACTCATCCAGCATAGCATGCAGATATGAAGACCAATACCCAGGTTGCCTGATTTTTCTCACCACCTCTCCTCTTGCACAATAGTCAAATCTATGAGCATTTAAAACCAAAAATGTTCAACAGTGCTGTGGGTGCTATAATCAGACCTTAATGTGAACGCCAAATACCCTGTGCGTTCTTCTGCGCTCCCCTCTGGAGCCACATCGAGTGCTAGTATGGACCTGCTGGATGTTGAACCCGAATAATATTGTGGCGTGGGCGGGGCGGCGGCTGACGACCAGCATGCCTTGCGGGAATGTCGGTGTGTTCACCATGATGGGGAAGGGTGTTTGGGTGAGTGGCTTCGGCCCTGTTTGTGTGTGTAGGGTGTGACGTGTGAAATGTGCTCCAGTTCAAGCTAGTGCTGAATTGGATGTAGGCTCCTGAGTGAAGGTGCTGCTCATGCTTTACATGCTGTGTGCTTAATAAAGTACTCCCAGCCATTGCATTGGGTAGCAAATAAGCTCACTCGTCTCTCCAGCATTCTTCCCGGCGTAAAAACGCTACATTGGTGTCAGAAGTGGGATGGAGAATAACGGGTTCGAGCGCACAAAGGAGGACCTTCTAAAAATCCAAGCGGGCCGCCGAGTAGCGGAGCGACTACTCGCGCAGAAGAAGCGCTTTCCTGGCGGAGCTAGCGCGAGCACACCACGTCAACCAACGCGGAGCGGGAAGCAGAAAATCCCGGCGCTGGATCTCTGGGCGGAGGCTGGCGCTGCGCAAGCGCCGGAGCAAGATACAGCTCCGTGCGTCGTTAGCCGGCAAAGCGACCTGCCGCTGCGCGAGGCCGCGCGCGCTGAGCCCATATCGGCGGCACATCGCGGCGGAAGAGCCGAGCGACCGCCCGCAGCTCAGTGGCGCTCGGTTCGTGAACCTAGCCGGGGACAGGGCTACCCGTTGCGGCTAGACAACGAGCAGCTCTCCGACGTTTCGCGGCGAGGCGACGGCGCGGGTGACCGTAAGGAGGCGCTGCGCGAGGTCGAGCGCGCTGAGCCCATAATGGCGGCACATCACGGCGAAAGAGCCGAGCGACCGCCCGCAGCTCAGTGGCGCTTGGTAGGTGAACCTAGCCGGGGACAGGGCTACCCGTCGCGGCTAGGCCTCGACACCGCTTCCGAGATTCCGCGCCGAGGCCAGGGACCGCCGGACTACCACTGCAACGTTCTCAGGCCTGAGGGACAGCCGGACTACCGCTTCAACGTTCTCAGGCCTGAGGGACAGCGTACACCAGCAGCCGCTAAACTAGCGCCGGGTGGACGGTTGGGGAGCCCCGCGGGGCTTTACATTGACTGTGTGCCGAACGGCGTCTTACTGCGGGCGCTCGTGGACACCGGCTCCACTGTTTCCCACTGTGGGGGCACCTGTGGGGCGAATGGGCATGGACACTCACAGCCAGCTCGGCTCTCCGATGTCATCTACCGGGTGCGGTTGGCAGGGCGGGCACGAGTTTTGCTCCACCGGGACCGTCTTGCGCCTTACCAACCGCACGCCGGGAAACATCGAACTATGTGAAGGCTGGACCGCCTCAGGACTACATTCGCGTTCATCCCTCACCTGCCAAAGGACGCCGGCGTTCCCACCGCCAGCGCCGACCGCCTCCACGCCTCCAAGGCAAAGTTCGTCATGGTGACCAGGGACGGTCACAGCTCGGGTGGGGGCAGTGTGGCGTGGGCGGGGCGGCGGCTGACGACCAGCATGCCTTGCGGGAATGTCGGTGTGTTCACCATGATGGGGAAGGGTGTTTGGGTGAGTGGCTTCGGCCCTGTTTGTGTGTGTAGGGTGTGACGTGTGAAATGTGCTCCAGTTCAAGCTAGTGCTGAATTGGATGTAGGCTCCTGAGTGAAGGTGCTGCTCATGCTTTACATGCTGTGTGCTTAATAAAGTACTCCCAGCCATTGCAGTGGGTAGCAAATAAGCTCACTCGTCTCTCCAGCATTCTTCCCGGCGTAAAAACGCTACAATATCCTCCAACTGAGGCTGCGGTTCTATAAGGACTATTGGCACCTGCACTGCCAACTAAAACTTTGTTGCTCGCTTTGCTTTTAAGTCTGCTATAGTGTTACCCTTAGTGACATAGTTGTTTCCCTTTTTATGGGCCTGGCATTTAATAACAGCCAACCGTCTTGGTAGCATCATAGCAGATATTAGGTTACTTGTTTGTTCAGCATGTTAAATGGAAGTTCCTTCACTCCTTTTAAACCCTCTTTGCTTCCATACTGCTCCAAACAGATGACATGCACCATGCAAATAGGCTGAATCTGTAAAAATATTTGCCATTAGCCGTTTTCATAATTGGCAGGTGGCTGTGGGCACTTTCCAGCTCAGCTAATTGAGTAGAACACGGTTACGAACAATTCTAAGATAAGACGGTTTAAAGTTTCCTCCATTCTTCATTATTATTGAATACCCAGTGTGACTTCCTACATGGTCTCTAAAACTAGATCCATCAGCAAAGTAAGTGATTTCTGCAACCGATATCGGTTTAGACTCGATCAGGCCGTAACCTAGTAGATGCCAATGAACTCTCCACACAATCATGAGACACTCCTTCATAGGCTTAAGGGATTAATTTAGCTGGGTTAGCTGTGTCACATCGCTTTATAGTAATGTCGGGATATGTGAGCAGTGAAGAATGACCTAGAATGCGAGCTTGAGTTAGAACAAATTTCCCTTGTTTTATCAACTCTACAACCTATAAGTAACTGAGTCAATGTAGATGATTTTCCATATGCATAAGGTACAGCTGTAAGAACCTGTTGATAGCATGGTGGCTATCCTTAAGCTATATTATCTAGCTTAGTGCTGTAGTAAGCTAGGGCTGGTTTTTTCCTATCACTGCAAGTTCACCACTACATCGATATAGCTGAGGTAGATCCATCAGCTCGGTTAGCCACATACAGATAGAACAGCTTGATATCATCTTGATATCAGATACTCCTCACTCTAGTCAGCATGAAACCTGTTGACCAGCAGAAAGGTCATCACTGTTTATCTGGTTGTGACACTGGTGCTTTACTTATGCCTTCTAATTAGGTAGGCACTACGGCTATCGTCTTATGTGAAACTAGTCACCTTACCCATTCAACTTGAGGCTCGCAGTACTGTAGTTTAGCGTTGGACACTCTATGGCCTCCCTGGGCTACATAGCTTACTGAGTACCTTAATGGAATCCCCATGGCATGCTTCTAATGATAATAAACATATTAAACACTCATCCATATGCTGACAAAGGCTATTTTCTATCCTTAAACCTCCTAAATCAGCTTCCAAATCTGATTGAATATATGCAGTGAGTGGTTAAACCTCCATGGCATTTTTGGTACATATATTGTTTACCAGTACATGTAAATGCAAACAAATATCTACTCTCTTCTGCCACTGAAACACTGAAAAGGCTGAACAAAGATCAATTACAGTGAAGTATATAGCTTTGGGAGGGACATTAGTTAGCAGTGTATGTGGATTTGGAACATCTGCTGGATAATTTACCTGTTATACTATTAAACATCCAAATCATGCACAAGACGCCATTTATTTGTACCTGGCTCGATCACCGGGAAAATAGGAGAATTACAAAACTGGTTGTCTCTTCTAGTACAGATGCCTTAACTAGGCTTTCAATAATGTATTTTTTATGCCAGCTTCTGCCTCAGATCGCAAAGGATATTGTCTTATTCTGAGCAGTTTTACATCTGGTTTAAGTTGTACTTGAATTGAGCTGGCTGACTTAATTAGACCTACATCTGTATCATGCCGAGACCATAATTCAGGTGGGACCTGACTCTCCATGTCCCTATACAATTCCTCCTCGGCAGTATCAATTACTTCAGAGGCTAATGTTATTTGGGATTGTGAGTTGCTGCTAATTACCACTTCCTAAAAAAAATCCCAATTAAGTTATTACCACACAAGATTTTCATATAGTTTTTATCTGCAGAATGAAAAATCAATGGGTTTATGGTTGATTCCCACTGGACCTCTTTAGCTTTTTTCATCATTGGTCCTAAGTCCTTTGAGCTGTAGTTTTTTCCTACATACAATGTCACATGAGGAACAGAATTAGTTACATTAAACCACCTTTTTACAAAATCACACTCATCTACACTGATAGCTGCTCCTTGCTGGCCTATGATGATGTACTGTGTGATTAAATCAACCTTGTTCTCTCTTGTCTCTGTCTGCCATGTCTGTTCTAAGTCAGTGTCCTTAGCTGGGTCATAAATCATTGTGCAGTGGAAAGCCGAACAAGGCAGTTGTGCTTCAGGAATTTGTGCTTCAATAAACTTTCCCCATTTATGGATTATTTGACTAACGTCTTTTTCCAGCTGTCCCACCCAATACACATTTGCTTGTGGCTCAAGCATTACCATTTGATTTTTAATACCTTTCATGTCAACATACACACCTTCTGGGGAACACAATATTTGCAGTCCTAATTTACATAAAGCATCTCTTCCTAATAAATTTACCGGTGTCTGACTTGAAACTATTACAGGTAGGGTCACACTTTTGTTGTTAGTTTGTAGACGGACTGGAGCGGTCATAGGAATTAACTGCTTTTTTCCCGAGAATCCTACTGTCTTGGCAAATTTTCCAGACATGGGGAGATGTGAGGCATGACTTAAGTTTAAGCATGTATAAACTGCTCCTGTGTCAACTAACATGGGTGTGCTTTTACCGTCTACCTCGATGTGTAACATGGGTTCTTGTTCTGCACTAGTTGTTAAAATAGGTAACTGATTCTCCCCTGTAGGATTCTCTGGGCACCCCTAATATCCCAGTTTTGGACCCCCCCATGGGTTTACTGGGCCTTGAACCTGATCTCGAGGAGGCTGTTGCCACCCCCCTCCCACCGCACTCCTTTGGGCTTGAGGCCATGGGTGGGAAAAGCAGTGTGATCGGTTGTGTCCAGCTTGTCCACACCCCCAACATACGCCTGGGGGAAAGCTAGACTGAGGGTTCCTGTGACCTCTCTGTTTGTTGATTGGCTCTCCACTCCCTCGGCCCTGGCTTTTGAGTGAAGACGTTAATGACAGGCGCAGGCGTCTGGTTTGAGTTTGGAGAGAATGCGGCTGGTGCTGTCATCGCAGTAACTGCCGCTGGCTGGACTGTGGGTGATGGATTGCTTGGGGCCCTCATGGACATTTGCTCTGCTTCCTCTGTTCTTAGAGTAGCTTGGACTTTTCTCTTGTTCTTCTTTGTTAATTCTTCAAGCTGTAACTGAGACAGTTTTCTTTGCAGTTCTTTTTCTTGAGCTTTCAACTTCTGCTCATTTTTTCTATACTGTTCAACAGCATGTGTGACGTGATCACAGAATACTTTGTGTGATTTAGAAGTTAAGCCGACCACATCTTCCAGTTTACTTTTTACTGGTTGAGGCATGGCATTTACTATGGTTTGTCTGAACAGCGTAGACAACAGTGCATCTCCTTCTGGATCACTTTTAGTCTCTTGCTTCTATCTCTTTAGCTGCTTCTGGATGTACAGAGTTGGATTCTATGTTTCTTCCAACTCTTCCCCTTTTAAAGCTTTTGGGTCCACTCTAGTTGGATATTCAGTACGCAAGGCTTGCCACACAGAAGGACGATAAGCATCAAACACAGTTCCATCCATATGGTATGTATCTATGGCCTCGCTCAGGTCAGAAGCCTGGAGGATCTCCTCCAATTTCCCTCCACCTAAAATCTTTGCCAACAGAGCTTTCATGTCCCCCACCGACAACAGCTTGCCTGACGTCTCCTCTTCTAAGACCTTAATCCATTTCCCTGCACCCTCGTGAATGTTAGGGAGGCGGTTGACAAGCCCCTCGAGATCTTGAGCTGCCCACGGTACAGTATAACTGTCCCAGTGCACCTTTAACTAAAATTTAAGGTAAATTGGAAATTATGGAGCTAGGTTCCAAAGACTTCCAGTGTTCCTTCTCTGTTTCCAACTGCCCATATTAAATAACAATCCTCTTCACCTTCATCCCCTCTACTGTACAAAGACCTATGCCCAGTCCTTAATGTTGTATCTATCTGACTTCTTACTTGTCCTGGTGTTAGTGCTCCTGTCTAACCTCTCTTACTTATCTGCACCCTTTCCAGTTCAACATTCAACATTTAACATTCCCTTAAACATTGGGAATTGACCTTCTGTCTGCACATATGGGGGAGGTGTAGCGCTTCCCCTCCATTACTGTTTTTCTGTGCCTCACTGTCTGACTTTCTCAACTTTTTCCTCACTTGCCTTTTCTTTCTTACCAACTCTACTCATTCTTTCTTAAACAGAGCTAGGACCTCTCTTTCCTGCTGTCTTTTCACGCTTTTTCTCTCTTGCTGCCATTTTATAATTATAATTAAGGTTCCATCTCCTCACCCTGCCACATCTAAGGTTCCCTCCTTTGGCCATTTTGTAATTATATCTTTAGTTCGCTTTTGCCATTTATTGGAGATCTTAGTTATGAGATCTGCACACAAAGGATGCTTCAGCACTAATATCTCCACTGGAGAGGCTGCCATTATGCTTTATAGCCTGTTACCACAACTTAGATATTCTTACGTTATCTTGTGCCTAAGCCCTTACTTAATGATTAAATTAGCTTACAACAACTTACAACATTGTATAATGACAGAGATATCCACCTTCCTTAACAAGGCTTAACAGTTATAATCACTTTTTAATATACAATATTGCACTATTTGCCTATTAGCTTGCCAAAAAGCAGAATATTCTTTTACACAGTGAACACTTTCATCAATAACTGATTAATGCCACAGTACTAATATGGGGTTTAGACACATTCACCACTCCACACTATTTATTTATTTATTTATTTATTTATAGGCTTATGCATTCATACTTTGTCCCTCTTTTCCTAGAAAATAGGGCTTATTCTTTGCATACTTGTCCCCTTTGCTAATTAGGGCTCATACACACACACATCTCTGGTCCGGCAACAAGCTGCCCCCCCTCTGAGGGTTGTACACACAATTCCCTCGGGAGGTCCAGCCCTGTTCACTGGACACAGAGCTTATGGTATCACTTATCCAGATTCCATCTCTCTCTCTCTCTCTCTCTCTCTCACACACACACACACTCACACACACACAGACACACACTTAGGCGAACATAGAGCTCTCACACACTCAGACAGTAACAGACAGCCACAACATCAATTAGGCCCAAACAATTGCAATTGCATTCAACTTAATGGCACAAAATAGTGCTCCACATAGGAAGTTATCAAATAAAAGCCACAAAAACTCATACAATACCTTTTTTGGGTGGCTACACAATGCTTATGATGTACAACAGTACATTCCTCATAGGAAAAAAGATATAAAATAAAAGCCACAAAACCTCATACAATACAAATTTTAAGGTGGCTACCAAATGCTTACGACACCAAAAGGTGTTCCTCATACGAAAGGGTATTTTTTATTAATTGCTGCGTATCCTCACACAAGCAATATTACTAATTAAGCGCAACTTCGTATTAACTTGCTTTCCACTCCTTTTCATCCATCAAGGCCCACTTGACAATGAGTACAAATTAATATCAAGACTATCTACCTTTTTACATTGCCCTCTTAGCAACTTAAATAGACACCCAAATGCGCTCTCTCATACCACCTGTTATTGTTGCCATCAATCAATGCCCACTTGACAACAAAACAGACAAATGCAATGCTTATCAATTTACTATCAGTACAACAGTTAGTAAGCTGATGCATGCATTTCTTTCTGGAACCAAAGCCCATGTAGAGACTACTTAATTTGGAGAGGTCTTTATCAGGTGTCCTTACCACCACGGGTTATCCCAGCAAACAACACAAACTAAGTATATAAGCAAAAGTTGCTTACCTTTTTTAGGTGGCCACCTGTTTGTGCTGCCCGCCAAGGATGCCCACGGTGATCAGCCACACCTTTGCCCCTTCACCACCCTTGCTTGCAGCGCCAAGATGTTGTGGAAATTGATTGAAGACCCAGGCTTTGGTTTCAGAAGATCACGACCTTTATTTATCATGCAATAACGGCCGGGGGAGACTGCAGAATCGCAACACTGTCCCGTCAACTCCCCACTTATATAGTCAACCAGGACAAAAGAATTCATTCTACATGCAAAGATGTCATCCTAAACATCTGGGGTTCTTCAAGCTTCCCCAGTCTAGGGGCCTCAATGTATATATCAGACTGTTTATGCAAGCAGAATCTCAGGCCTATACGTGCAGATTCGCACACACATTTCTGAGTACTTTCCTATGGGCTACCATTTATTCCTTAAAAGGAAGTAAAGTTACATAAAATCAAATAAAATCAAATAAAATTTACTTCCATATCGTTCATTGTAATTTTGCTTGTTTGTTCCAACCACCAAACCGCTTAGCTAAAGCGCGGTTAATAAAGATACATAAAATGCTGTAAAAGGAGAGATTTAACACTCAACAGCATGCGCACGCATGTCTGTGTTTCTCAATGCAGGCGGCCGCGGTTGTGCTGCAATATTTAAAATTTTCCTGCCAAATGAGGTTATTTAGCGCAGCCTACTGTGGCAAGGATATAAACTACAGATGGTAGTCACACAGTATTCTGGTTTTACCGCCACGCCTCATGGTAACTGCATTTGGGTTTGTGCGTTTGCTGGTTTCTACCGCTGTGTGGCGCTATATAACTACTCAGGCATCAGTTCATTCTCTCAAGGACTAATGAGCCATGCTCCTTTAGAGCTGCACATAGTAGCGGAAAAAATCAAGTGAAACATTGTAGTAAAACGAATTCATAATCACAATATTAAAATTACAGTACAAATGTAGAATTTAAGTTAGATTAAAATGCAGTATTAAAATTACAGTACAAATGTAGTATTTGAGTTAGATTAAATCTTATTAGGATCGAATTTAAGCAAAGTAAACGTTAACACAATGAGCCTTTAGAGTTTATCATGTGTAATTAGAATAGCTACGCATTTATGTTTTTTTTGTCATCTTTTGTGTTCTTTAAATTTGTAGTAGATTTATTAACTTAAATAAACTAAACTAAATGACCACAAAGTCATAACAGTAGGCTGTTATGATCATCATAATGTTCTTTAATAAAAAAATAAAAACTTTTTACCAAATTACATTTTTACATCCCAGCACCCCCATTGTGCTGTACCACCGCTGGCAAAACCTTATAAAATACAAGTGAAACATTAAACGATTTTAAAATGACAGTACTGAAATTACAGTACAAATTTAGAACTTAAATTAAATATAGGCGTTTATTATTTCCACTAAATTTAACACTAGAAGCGCCGAGCAGCGGTCATTTGACCGCAAGGGGGTTAAAAAAAATACTTCACACTCAATCAAATTCCAGGACCCTCCTTTCATGACTTCCTAGTTCTGTGAGCTTAATCACCCTGTATGCTTACATTTTAAAAATCGCACCAGTAAAAGCCAGTATAAAGCTATTTTGCTTTTATTTACGTGAAATCGCTGACAGCTGCGCACCGGTCATGTCGTTTCCAACCTGCGATTCTCATTTCTCTCAGCAGATGGCGCAAGGTATCGCGCATACTATCTATGCATCATTCAGTGCGTATATGTAACTATCTCAGGTTTCATTCCATATATGCAGTTTATTATATATATATATATATATATTGTAGCGTTTTTACGCCGGAAAGAATGCTGGAGAGACGAGTGAGCTTATTTGCTGCCCAATGCAATGGCTGGGAGTACTTTATTAAGCACACAGCAGGTATGGCATGAGCAGCACCTTCACTCAGGAACCTACATCCAATTCAGCTTCAGCCTGAACCAGAGCACATTTCACACGTCACACCCCGACACACACAAACAGGGCCGAAGCCACTAACCAAAACACCTTTCCCCAATATGGTGAACACACCGACATCCCCACAAGGCATGCTGGTCGTCAGCCGCCACCCCGCCCACGCCACGATATATATAATAAATAATAATATATATAATATATTATAACAATATAATATATATAATAATCTCGACAACTCGCCATTTATTCTGGCGTTGATAATCAGCGATATTTTAAAAGGACATTTAGGGAATTTCGCTTTACTTAATTTTATAACGTTTTGAGAAAATTCATTAGTTTGTTCATTCTGTTAGAAGCTTCTGTAAAATTATCTCTAAAACAATATTGTTTTACATATTACATATGTAATGACCCCTCCTGAGGATATTGAATTTGAATAAATTAGATCTACCACAGCAGATAATAAACTATGCTATGTCATAACCAAAGCAAACACGACGATTATGCCTCGTTTCGTTCAGTGTTGCTAGGCAACTAACCACGCGCCTAATCGGCGGGAACGCGATGCACTTGGCCGCAGTGTATTATAAACCTGTGGAATGTTTCACTGCTTATGCTCATGTAATAAAAGCAAGGGAAATGTGAAAGTGATGTGTGGTCACTGAATAAGAACTAAACCAAAGATTTTGGTAACTACACTGAGTGTAACATCTGCAAAGTGACACTAAACAGCTGAACAACTTTTTCTCCAATCTTCTTCTCTTGCTGAACTGGATCTTGGGGCGGAGGCTGGATCTTACAGCTCCGTGCGCCGTTAGCCGGCAAAGCGACCTGCCGCTGCGTGAGGCCGAGCGCACTAAGCCCATATCGGCGGTACATCACGGCGGAAGAGCCGAGCGACCGCCCGCAGCTCAGTGGCACTCGGTTCGTGAACCTAGCCGGGGACAGGGCTACCCGTCGCGGCTAGGCAACGAGCAACTCTCCGTCGTTTTGCGGCGAGGCCGAGGCACGGGACAGCGTACACCAGCAGCCGCTAAATTAGCGCCGGGAGGACGCTTGGGAAGCCGCGCTGGGCTTTACGTCGACTGTGTGCTGGATGGCGTCTTGATGTGGGCGCTCGTGGAGCGCCGTCGCGACGTGGAACCCTCGACGCTGAACATTCTTCCGGCGCAACTCTCCAGGCTCTCCGGCAGTGATCAGCCATCTGAGCCAGCGTGTAGCCAAGTTGCTGCGTCACCCGCAGTGGCTTCGCCGGTGTCACAGCTGAACTGTGAACCGCTCATCGCCAGGCAGAAGGGCCCCACCCAGCGCTCGCGGGCACCGCTGCAAGACTTTCGGGTGGGGGCACCTATGGGGCGAATGGGCGTGGACACTCACAGCCAGGGGCGAGATTTTGCTGCTGGCGAGCAGGTGCGGGTGTGTTCCTCCGGTAGGAGGAGGAGGGGGCTCACGGCCGGGCGTGTGTCTCACTGGGTGGGCCCCTGTACGGTAATAGCTCGGCTCTCCGATGTCATCTACCGGGTGCGGTCGGCAGGGCGGGCACGAGTTTTGCTCCACCGGGACCGTCTTGCGCCTTACCAGCCGCACGCCGGAGAAACATTGAACTCTGTGGAGGCCGGACCGCCTCAGGAATATGTTCGCGTTCATCCCTCACCTGCCAAAGGACGCCGGCGTTCCGACCGCCAGCGCCGACCGCCTCCACACCTCCGTAACAAAGTTCGTCATGGTGACCAGGGACGGTCACAGCTCGGGTGGGGGCAGTGTGGCGTGGGCGGGGCGGCGGCTAACGACCAGCATGCCTTGCGGGGATGTCGGTGTGTTCACACTGATGGGGAAGGGTGTTTGGGTTGGTGGCTTTGGCCCTGTTTGTGTGTGTGGGGGTGTGACGTGTGAAATGTGCTCTGGTTCAGGCTGACGCTGAATTGGATGTAGGCTCCTGAGTGAAGGTGCTGTTCATGCTATACTGCTGTGTGCCTAATAAAGTACTCCCAGCCATTGCATTGGGCAGCAAATAAGCTCACTCGTCTCTCCAGCATTCTTTCCGGCGTAAAAACGCTACAATATATATATTTGGTCTGTATCCACACTCAGCGGTCACAGAGTGAAAAGACTTTGAAGCAGTTTATATGTTAATCTAAGCTTGAAACTTATCAACATTGTTTCGTTCAGATTCCACTTCAGTGTGTTTCTTAATCTTTCTCATATATATATATATATATATATATATATATATATATATATATATATATCAAATAAAATCGCTATTACTTGACCCTGAAGTTCAGTCAGAAAAACTGAAAAGTCCTTTCTGGTATGCATATGTAGTTTATTTACAGCAATCATTTAAAAAATGAATATACATTGTACAGTACAAGGTAAACACGAGAAAGATGAAAAAATTGTCTTCTTTATAAACCGCTTAGTATACTGTTCGTCAAGATGCTGAAATCCCTTGCATGTTGCCCCTCAATTTTGTGCTTCCATTTCAAGTGGAGAGATATTTGACCGACAGCTTAGAACAAAAGAACGTCTCGGGTTACTTTGCTGTAACCCTGTTCCCTGAAAAAGCGGGAACGAGATGCTGCGTGAAAGCACTATGGGAAATGATTCCTCGTGACTGGTTGTGAAGCACGTGTGTGTCAAACACGCCAAATATTTTGGCATGTATAACCTCAGGCAGGTGACGTCAAACGATGAGGTGCACCTGGAGGTTATAAATAGGCATAAACCGGAAACACCCTCAGGTCAATTTTGTCTGAAGGATGTCCAGTCACGCATGCAGTGCGGCATTGTAGCGCAGCATCTCGTTCCCGCTTTTTCAGGGAACAGGGTTACAGCAAAGTAACCCGAGATGTTCCCTTTTAAAAGCTACAATCGATGCTGCGCGAAAGCGCTATGGGAACGAAAATACCCACTCCGCCGCACTGCAAGTGTCTGGACCCCCGGGGTTGTGTAGTGTGCGCACAGTACCCCCAAGGAGTCTTAGACATCATTCTGGGATTTTGACTCGAGGCCCAGTGAGCCTGGCATCCAACCATGAAGCCTGACAGATGTCTTGCGGAAAGGCAACCTGCCGCATAACGTACTGGAAGCACCTCTTGCCAGAGCAGTTGATGAGGCAAGCTTCCTGGTCGAATGGGCCCTAATCACTAGAGGCGAAGTGTGCAACGCGCCTCCTAGGCTTGGGCACTAGTATTTATAGCCCGACTCGTGTAATAGCAGCTGCCCTTCGGCCGTGGCCCCAAGACGTATGAAACCCTGCTCTAATTTACGGCCCTGGCCTAATGCAGAGGTGCGCTGTAAATTGAAGAGCATGAGCTGGACACAGCGCATGAAGTCTTTATTGCTCCGGAGCTAACGGCGGAGGACAGAAGGCTTTGACTGTGGAAGATAGTTGGGCTGGAATGTAAAAGATCCCGAGGGACGGAATTTCTCCTGTCCTCCTAGGCTAGAGCACTAGCATCTCTAACCCGACTCGTCTAATGGCGGCTGCCCTCCGGCTGCGGCCCCAAGACATATGAAATCTGCTCTGATTTACGCCACTGGCTAGTGCGGTGGTGTACTGTAAATCCTAAGGAGCATGAACTACACACAGATAATGAAGTCTTACTGCCCCGTAGCTGTAACGGCGGAGAACAGAAGTTTCGAAGACAACTGCAGAAGATAGTTGGGTGAGGATGCAGAATAGCTCTAGCTAGCCAATGGCAAAGCCTAAGCACAATAGAAAGGCTGAGTGCACTAGGGCAAAAGCCTGAGGTCAACTTTCTTGCAGAAGCTCCAGCACTGAAGCGATTCGGCAGTGGACTGGGTCCACATGTTTCGCCATGTCCTAGTGTAGTTTTCCACCCTAGGACATGTTAACCTCCTGACTGCTGGAGGGAGTATTTCAGGGCCAGAAATAGAGTCATCGTTTCTGGGCAATTAATGTGCCACACGAGAAGATGACCTCTCCAGATCCCTTGGGCAGGGCGGCCATCTAAGGCCGCACTCTGCCCCCTAAGGGAAAAACGTCTGCCGTTAGCAACTTGCGACGACAGGACGGGCCTAGAGTGGGACCCAGGGTCAAGGACGAGGGTCTGAACCACATAAAAAGGGTACGAAGCTCCCTGCGCGTAACCCTTATTACCTCTGGGGATTGGCCCTTGGATGAAATCCCCAGGCACTTAGCCACCACAGAAGCGGTGAAAGTTACTTACTGCTTAGCTTGAACTCCTTTAGAGTGTTCAAAATGGACTCGACGCGCGCAGGAGACAGCTGTGCCCGCATTGCAGTCGGATCTCACATGACGCTCAATGTATGCTTTGTGTAGGAAAGAGAACGCTTTCCGTGGCGTTGAGACTCGATCCTAAAGAAAACGAGGTGAGTTACGATGACATGTTGATGCCAAGGCGCTAGCTCCATGAAGAGGGTACGAAGCTCTCGGCGCGTAACCCTTGTTGCCTCTCAGTTGCTGGAGGGAGTATTTTAGGGCCAGAAATAGTGTCATCGTTTCGGGGCAATTAATGTCACACGAGAAGATGATCTTTCCAGCTCCCTTGGGCTGGGCGGCCATCTAAGGCCGCGCTCCGGCCCCTAAGGGAAAAACGTCTGCCGTTAGCCGCTTGCGACAACAGCACGGACCTAGAGTGGGACCTAGAGTCAAGGACGAGGGTCTGAACCACATAAAAAGGGTACGAAACTCCCGGCGCGTAACCCTTGTTGCCTCTGGGGATTGGCCCTTAGATGAAATCCCCCGGCACTTAGCCACCACTGAAACCATTCTGGGAGCAGTAATGTTACCACCTGGCCTAGCTTATACTCTTTTGGAGTGCTGTAGGGAATTAGGGAGCGCACGCAGAAAACAGCTGTGCCGGCATTGCGCTCAGATTCCGCATGACACTCAAGCTCATATCTTGTGCAGGAAGGAGAACGCTTTTGGGCGTTAGAACTCTGCCCTGAAGAGAAAGATAGGTGAGCTAGGGCGACGTGTTGGCGCCGGATGGCTTTGTCTGGGAGGGGAACATGCGCTATGGCCCCCTTTGCCAGCCAGCCTGTGATTTGAATTAACAGAGGTGCTCACTGTGATTTCACGGAGGTGGAAACCCACGCCGTAGAAACACAATGGCTGAGTCCTGTAGTCCAGGAGACATGCTTGGCAGTAGCTTTCACGCTGCCAGCTTCTCCAAAGGGGCGGTAGCTTTTTGCTCAGCTAGGCAGAGGAGTGGTGGTGATGGTGGTGGCTGTTAGGTGTTCGGTGTCCTGAAAACACGACAGGAGGGAACCGAGCACCTAACACTTTGTTGGAAACCCCTGTCTCCCGAAACACCAGTGGCGGCGAGAATTGAACACCGGTCTCCTGAGGGTGGTGGTCTTCTATAGTGCCTCGTGCTTAAAGAGACATAGCTGGCAGTAGGTTCCCCGCTGCCAGCCTCTCTAAAAAGTGCACGAACACTCCGTCACAGTCCTGAGGCCTTTCTCCTCTCATTTAACATGGTCCTCAGGTCTGTTCTCCTTGTGACGGCTCGTAAAGTGCGGTTCTCTCCCTCTGAACCTCCCGCCTCTGGGAGGCCAGAGCTGGTCGGAGCTGGGTGGCCGACAACTCCGCCTGTTGAGCACGGCGGGGAAGGAACCTCACAAAGGCTTCCTCATGGAGTTTTGCATCCCGAAACTTGTTCATGACGGTTGTGACAGCGTCACCGAACAGTCCGGAAGGCGAGATAGGGGCGTCAAGAAGGAACGCACGGTCCCTGTCTTTGATGCCCGTAAGATTAAGCCACAGATGTCTCTCTGTAGCCACCACGGCAGCCATGGAGCGGCCAATAGCACGGGCCGTCTGCTTGGTTGCCCTAAGAGACAGGTCTGTGGCTCGGCGTAACTCCAAAAACGCCGCTTCGTTAGCAACCTCGCGAGTGCTCAAGTCATTTAGCAAGTCAGCCTGGTATGCCTGTAGGACCGCCATGGTGTGCAGAGCAGAACCAGCTTGACCTGCTGCCTGAAAAGCCTTCCCCACCAGCGAAGATGTCAATCTGCACGGCTTGGAGGGGAGCATGGGTTTTTCCAGGGAGGATGACGACCCAGGAGAGAGATAGCCCGCAAGCGTCTCTTCTATCTGGGGCATCATCATATAACCACGTGTATTTGCACCCACGACATTAGAATACATCGATGTCGTTGGCACAAACACACGGGATGAATATGGCTTCTCCCATGAACGGGTTAATTCGTCATGGAGATCGCCAAAAAAGAGGAGGAAGCGCCGATGAGGCTCCTCCCTCCGGCCACCCGACAGAAACCTGTCATCTAATTTCGACCGCTTGGGGAAGTCTTGCTCCCGCGGCCATTCGAGGTGTAGGCGCTTGACAGCGCGTGTCACTACCTCCAATAGCTCCTGAAACGCCTGCTCCTCTCTGGAGGGGCGCTCCGAAGCGACAGTTTCCAGGTCCGCGGAAGCGAGAGAGGAAATTTCTTCAGCTACTTCACAAGAGGCGCGGGCGCGCGCTTAAGAAGTAAGCGGCAACGGTACACAATTCGGCGAAAGAGCAAGAGAAAGAGAAAACTCGCTCTGCTGTACTTCTGCCAAATCAACACGCGAGCCCCAGGAACGCGCTGCGGCTCGTAGTTCCGATTTTAAAAAAGCGAGCCGAGCACGAAGGACTTTAATAGGGAGGAGATTGCAATGCTCACATCCTCCCTCAAGCCCGAGGACAGCGTGCTTTTCCCCCAAACACTCAACACAATAAGTGTGGAAATCGCCATCTGGGAGACTCTTCTCACACGGATAAATGCATTTCCTGCAAGAATCAGCCATGGTAAGTAAATAAATAGATTTTATTACTTCCCTGAAAGTCTGCTTACACACCGCACACACCACAAGACGGATCCTGAAGAGAAAATGATCTGAGGGTGTTTCCGGTTTATGCCTATTTATAACCTCCAGGTGCACCTCATCGGTTGACGTCACCTGCCTGAGGTTATACATGCCAAAATATTTGGTGTGTTTGACACACACGTGCTTCACAACCGGTCACGAGTAATCGTTTCCCATAGCGCTTTCGCGCAGCATCGAGTGTAGCTTTTGAAAGGGAACTGTAGGTGTGATCACAACCCCCTCCGAACGATCGTGCCATCAATCACTAACCACCTCAGAAGTTCCCTCCAATGTATGCTGATGTTTTGCAAGTATTTTTGCACTCTTTTGAGAGGTGGTTGGAATGTGTTATTTATTTATTTATTCTATACAAGGGCACTAACTACACAGACCAAACTGTTACCTTATTTTATTCTTATACTCATCGCTGTGCTTGTTGTAACTGAAAAACGCTGCAACTGCGTCAGGGGAGGTGTGTGTATATATATGTGTGTGTGTGTGTGTGTGTGTGTGTGCGCGCGCGCGCGCTGCAGCCTGTGAATGAATACGCACAGCAGAGGGACATGAGGGATATCTAATATATATATATATATAGCATGCATCTTTATACATTTGGAATCTGCATCTACATTTTCTGTTGCATCTACATTTTCTGTTGCATGTATAGAATAAGTTTCAGCTGAAGCTCATGATCAATGGTGTTGGGGTACTTATATAATGGTAATTAGTTTCTGCCAAATCACTAAAACTAACAATAGACTATGAGAGGTGATTGGAAGGTGTTACTCTGAATATAGACAAACAAAATATAGCTTTTTTTTTCAGAGGTAAACGGAAAAGTGAAGTTGTTCAGCTGTTTAGTGTCACTATTTCATAAACAGTGAAACAGCGTGGACTCATCGCTGTGCTTGTTGTAACTGAAAAAACGCTGCAACTGCTTCAAAGTCTTTCCACTCCGTGACCGCTGAAATCCGACATGACACTACGTTAGGCTACGTCTTGACTCATTTGCATATCGACGGTCATTAGATGCTGACCGAGGGCTCAGGGGAGGTGTGTGTGTGTGTACGCACGCACGCCTACTTCGTGTACTTTTATAAACATTCTAAATATAAACACACAAAATACAGCTTTTTTTTCTCAGAGGTAAACGGAAGTGAAGTTGTTCAGCTGTTTAGTCTCACTTTGCAGATGTTACACTCAGTTACCGAAATCTTTGGTTTAGTTCTCATTCAGTGGCCACACATCACTTCCACATTTCCATCGCTTTTATTACATGAGCATAAGCAGTGAAACATTCCGCAGGTTTATAATACACCGCGGCCAAGTGCACCGCGTTCCCGCCGATTAGGCGCGTGGTTCGTTGCCTAGCAACACTGAACGAAACGAGGCATAATCGTGGTGTTTGCTTCGGTTATGACATAGCATAGTTTATTGATATGGGAGAAATTTTTATTTAATTTCATTTGATTTTACTTACTTTTGGGGGATAGAAGGTACCATATCTGTATATAATGGGGGATGTGCGTGCAAAGCTGAGACATAGGCTTCTCTGTGTGAGCGTGCATAGGAAACCAGAGCTTTACATTGGGGCACCTTCATTGTGAGCTAAAGAGGGCCCCTAATAGGAAACAGATGTTGAAGGGATGTACAGCGAGCTCTGCATATATAATGGTGAAAACGGACCAGAGATTCAGTTGTGTCCATGGTGCAGCTCCGGCCGTTATTGCATGATAATAAAGGTCGTAATCTTCTGTAAGCAAAGCCTGACTCTGAGTATTTTTCCACAACATCTTGGCGCTGCGAGCAGGGTGGTAAAGGGGCAAAGGTGACTGATCAGCATGGGCTTCCTTGGTCAGCAACACAAACAAGTGGCCACTTACAAAGGTAAGCAACTTTTGCTTATATACTTAGGTTGTGTTGTTTGCTGGGGATCACCCATGGTGGTAAGGATGCCTGATAAAGGCCTCTCCAACTCAAGTAATTTAAAATGGGCTTTGTTTCCAGAAGAGAATGCATGCATCAGCTTACTAACTGTTTTACTGATAGTAAATTGATAAAATAAGCATTGCATTGGTCTGTTTTGTTGTCAAGTGGGCATTGATTGATGGCAGCAATAACAGATGGTATGAGAGAGCGCATTTGAGTGTCTATTTGAGTTGCTAAGAGGGCAATGTAAAAAGGTAGATAGTCTTGATATTAATTTGTACTCATTATCAAGTGGGCCTTGATGGATGATAAGGAGTGGAAAGCAAGTTAATAAGGAATTGCGCTTAATTAGTAATATTGCTTGTGTGAGGATACGCAGCAATTAATAAAAAATACCCTTTCGTATGAGGAACACCTTTCGGTGTCGTAAGCATTTAGTAGCCACCTTAAAATTTGTATTGTATGAGGTTTTGTGGCTTTTATTGATATCTTTTCCTATGAGGAATGTACTGTTGTACATCATAAGCATTGTGTAGCCACCCAAAAAAGGTATTGTATGAGTTTTTGTGGCTTTTATTTTATATCTTTTTTCCTATGTGGAGCACTATTTTGTGCCATTAAGTTGAATGCAATTGCAATTGTTTGTGTCTAATTGATGTTGTGTCTGTCTGTTACTGTCTGAGTGTGTGAGAGCTCTATGTTCGCCTAAGTGTGTGTCTGTGTGTGTGTGTGTGAGAGAGAGAGAGAGAGAGAGAGAGAGAGAGAGAGAGAGATGGAATCTGGATAAGTGATACCATAAGCTCTGTGTCCAGTGAACAGGGCTGGACCTCCCGAGGGAATTGTGTGTACAACCCTCAGAGGGGGGGCAGCTTGTTGCCGGACCAGAGATGTGTGTGTGTATGAGCCCTAATTAGCAAAGGGGACAAGTATGCAAAGAATAAGCCCTATTTTCTAGGAAAAGAGGGACAAAGTATGAATGCATAAGCCTTTAAAAAAATAAATAAATAGTGTGGAGTGGTGAATGTGTCTAAACCCCATATTAATACTGTGGCATTAATCAGTTATTGATGAAAGTGTTCACTGTGTATAAGAATACTGTGCTTTTTGGCAAGCTAATAGGCAAATAGTAAAATATTGTATATTAAAAAGTGGTTATAACTGTTAAGCCTTGTTAAGGAAGGCGGTCATTTTTGTGATTATACAATATTGTATGTTGTAAGCAAATTTAATCATTAAGTAAGGGCTTAGGCACAAGATAACGTAAGAATATCTAAGTTGTGGTAACAGGCTATAAAGCATAATGGCAGCATCTCCAGTGGAGATATTAGTGCTGAAGCATCCTTTGTGTGCAGATCTCATAACTAAGATCTCCAATAAATGGCAAAAGCGAACTAAAGATATAATTACAAAATGGCCAAAGGAGGGGACCTTAGATGTGGCATGATGAGGAGATGGAACCTTAATTATAATTATAAAATGGCAGCAAGAGAGAAAAAGCGTGTCCAGAGGAGTTGAAAAGACAGCAGGAAAGAGAGGTCCGAGCTCTGTTCAAGGAAGAATGAGTAGAGTTGGTAAGAAAGAAAAAGCAAGTGAGGAAAAAGTTGAGAAAGTCAGACAGTGAGGCACAGAAAAACAGTAATGGAGGGGAAGCGCTACACCTCCCCCATATGTGCAGACAGAAGGTCAATTCCCAATGTTTAAGGGAATGTTGAATATTGAATGTTGAAAAAATGCGAATGGAAGGTCATGTAGATTTAGATGGAGACGACAGAGAGCCAGGTGTGAAGTTGAGAAAGGAGAGGAGAAGGAGTAGAGAGCAAAGCACACCGTAAGATTGTTATAAGAAAGTAGGAGCAGATTTACAGAGTGAAAAAGCTATGTGGGGAAGAGGATAAGATAAACGAACAGGAAAGGGTGCAGATAAGTGAGAGAGGTTAGACAGGAGCACTAACACCAGGACAAGTAAGAAGTCAGATAGATACAACATTAAGGACTGGGCATAGGTCTTTGTACAGTAGAGGGGATGAAGGTGAAGAGGATTTTTTATTTAATATGGGCAGTTGGAAACATAGAAGAAACACTGGAAAACTTAGGAACCTACCTCCATAATTCCCATTTTACCTTAAATTTTAGTTAAAGGTGTACTGGGACAATATGTATCATGGGCAACTCAGGATCTCGAGGGACTTGTCAACCGCCTCCCTAACATTCACGAGGGTGCAGGGAAATGGATTAAGGTCATAGAAGAGGAGACCTCATGCAAGCTTTTATCGGTGATTGATATGAAAACTGTTGCTGAAGATTTTGGAGGGAGGAAAAACGTGCTTCTGACTCGAGTGAGGCTGTGAATACATAACACATGGATGAACTGTCTTTGAGGCTTACCGCCCTGTTGTGTGGAAGGCCTTGCGTGCCCAGTATCCACCTAGAATTGACCCAAAGACATTAAAGGGGCGACCTGGAAGCAGTTACAGCTTGAAAACTTACAGAGCGAACCAAGAAAAAGGCCCAAGCTACTCTGATTACCAAAGAAACAGAGAGGGCCCCAAGCAGTCCTTCACCAAGGATCCAGCCAGCTGCAGAAACAGTGAGACATCATCAGCAGCACTACCTTCAAACTCAAACCAGATGCCTGAGCCTGTCATTAACATTTTCACTCAAAAGCCAGGGCAGAGGGAGTGGAGAGCCAACCAGCAACAGAGAGGACAAAGGAACACTCAGTCTAACTTTCCCCCAGGCGTATGTTGGGGGTGTGGACAGGCTGGACACAACCGATCAAACTGCCTAACATTCATGGCCCCAGCCCCGAAGGAATGCGATGGGAGGGGGATGGCAACATCCTCCCCAAGATCAAGTTCAAGGCCCAGTAAATCCTTGAAGAGGGGGATCCAAAACAGGGATGTTAGGGGGCCCAGAGAATCCAACAGGGGAGAATAAATCACCTATTTTGACAACTAACAAGAACTCATGTTACACACTGAGATAGACGGTAAAAGTACACCCATGTTAGTTGATACAGGAGTAGTTTATAGATTGCTTAAATTTAAGTCATGCCTCACATTGCATGTTTGGGGAAAATTTGCCAAGACAGTAGGATTCTTGGGACAAAAGCAGTTAGTTCCTACAACCGCACCAGACCGTCTACAAACTAACAATAAAAGTATGACCAACACTGTATTAGTCTCAAGTCATACAGGAGTTAATTTACTAAGCAGAGAGGCAGTAGGTAAATTAGGACTGCAAATATGGTGTTCTCCAGAAGGTGTATGTTGATCACAGATTCCTGAAGCACAATTACCCTGTTCAGACTTTCACTGTACAATGATGTATGACCCAACCAAAGATACTGACTTAGGACAGGCATGGCAGGAAGAAACAAAAGCACACAACGTTGATTAAATTAGTTACTCAGTATATCATCATAGGCCGGCCAGGAGCAGCTATCAGTGTAGATGAGTGTGATTTTGTAAAGAGGTGGTTCAATGTAACTAATTCTGTTCTTCAGGTGACATTATATGTACGGTAGGATAAATTACAGCTCAAAGGACATAGGACCAATAAAGAAGAAAGCTAAAGAAGGCCAGTGAGAGTCAACCATAAACCCGTTGATTTTTCATGCTACAGATAAAACCTATATTAAAATCTTGTGTGGTAATAATTTGATTGGTAACCCTTATAGGGAAGTTGTAGTTAGCCACAAGTCACAAACACAATTGGCATCAGCATCTAAGGTAGTTGAGACTGTCGAAGATGAAATGTAGAGGGAAATGGAGAGTCAGGTCCCACCTGAATTAGGGGTTCGGCATGACACAGTTGTAGGCCTATTCAATTCAGCCAGCTCAATTCAAGTACAACTTAAACAAGATGTTAAACTGCTCGGAATAAGACAATATCCTTTGCGATCTGAGGCAGAAGCTGGCATAAAAAAAACATTATTAAAGGCCTAGTAAAGGCATCTGTACTAGAAGAGACAACCAGTTTCTGTAATTTTTCTATTCTTATCTCAGAAGTGTTCGTAACCGTGTTCTACTCAATTAGCTGAGCTGAAAAGTGCCCACAGCCACCTGCCAATTATGAAAAAGGCTAATAGCAAATATTTTTACAGATTCAGCCTATTTGCATGGTGCATGTCATCTGTTTGGAGCAGTATGGAAGCAAAGAGGGTTTAAAAGGAGTGACGGAACTTCCATTTAACATACTGAACAAACAAGTAACCTAATATCTGCTATGATGCTACCAAGACGGTTGGCTGTCATTAAATGCCAGGCCCATAAAAAGGGAAATGACTATGTCACTAAGTGTAACAATATAGCAGACTTAGAAGCAAAGCGAGCATCAAAGTTTTAGCTGGCAGTGCAGGTGCCAATAGTCCTTATAGAACTGCAGCCTCAGTTGAAAGATATTATTTGTATTCAACATCAAGCAAGTCTTTACTAAGACTTGATGTGGCTCCAGATGGGAGCGCAGAAGGACGCACAGGGTATTTGGCTTTCACATGAAAGTCTAATCATAGCACCCACAGCACTGCTAAACATTTTGATTTCAGATGCTCATAGATTTGACTATTGTGCAAGAGAAGAGGTTGTGAGAAAAATCAAGCAACCTGAGTAATGGTCTTCATATCTGCATGCTATGCTGGATGAGTTCCTAGCTTCATTTGAAATATGTGCTAAGCATAATGTCATGAAGGAAGCAGCGACACCTATTGGTCATATGCCGGTACCAGAGTGACCATTCAAGCACTTTGTGGTGAACTATGTGGACATGATAAAGTAGGCTTCAAGGCGAAAGGTACATGCTTGTAATAACTGACAGATTTAGTAGATAGGTAGAATCAATACCCTCTGCAGATGAAGGGGCAGGAACAGTTATCAAATCACAAGGGAAGTGATACCTAGATTTGAAATTCCATTAGAGATCAGTTCAGATAATGGATCAGTATTCATTCAGAAAATATAAGGCAGGTATTACAACGGTTGGGAACATAGCAAAGATTTGGGTATGTCCACAGTCCCAGGAGAAGGTAGAAAGTATAAAGGGCAATCTCAAAGCCATGATTAATAATATTTGTAGTAGTATAAAGCTTAACTGGGGTGAGGCTTTACTTTTTGCACCAATGAATTAACAAGCATGCAAACTAACAGAAATACACACTTAACCCTGCATGAAATGCTTACGGGTCGACCCATGCCTGTGCCATTCTGTAAAATCCATATAAAGGCCCACCGCTAAAACAACTGCAAAAATCTTATATAAAGAAACTAACTGCCATATATGGAGCAATTTATGTGCAGGAAAAGAGCAAGGAGGCGATGAAGGAAAGACGCTCCATGCCCCACCACTCCAGGAGACCAGGTCTATCTGCGAGTGTTCAGGAGGATATGGCACAAGCCCAGGAGGGAGGGGTACTACAAAGTTGTGGCAGCCACTCCAACAGTGATTCAAGTGAAAGGCAAAACCACGTGGTATCACTTGAACCATTACACAAGAGTCCCCAAAATATGAGTACTGAAAACTGAGGAAGAAGGAGAGAAGAACCTAACATCAAAAAAAAGTGCAAGAAATTAAATCTTTATTGGGAAATAACCAACTATTGGCACAAGTTGGATACCAAATTGCGCAGCGTCAAACACTCAGTATGAGAAACTGCTTAAGAGCAGCATCCCACTTCTGATACAGACGAGACTGACTGACTGACCTCGACCATTTTTCCCCTGACACAATTGACAGGACAAACAACTGTACAGACTATGTGTGACAACGATTCATGTCCTCTATATTGTATAAATGCATTTCTGTCTAACTAACACTATTTACTATTGCTTTCACAGATAAAACAGCAGAAGCGACAACTAATTTTAATTTCCTCCACAGGAAAAGTGCACGAGAAAGAAGCAAGCCTTAAATGAATTATGACAATGTGTAATGCCACTAAACAGCGTTCTCTTTTATTCCAAATGCAGAAATTTAATTAAAGCAGCTAATGGGTGATGTTATTGTATCTAATGAATTTTATAAATGTGATTTATATTTAACCAAAGGTTTTCTAAAATTAACAGCATTTCCTAGCAACAACAGACAATGATAAATTTCTGGACACAGTCATCAAGGACATTCCTAACTCACCCATATATAACTCTAATAAGAGACTTTACTGGTTCATATATTGATGCGTATCGTCCATGGCATGAGTCCATAATGACGTGCTGGCAACCTCTCTTGTGGGCTCCAACTGTATACAGAAACTGAAGCGCTTCATGTAGATTCATGCCATGAGTCATTTTATCATACAAAGATTATTACGGTGTGTTCGGACCACTAACTCCAAAATTCACATTTAACCGTTAAAAATAAAAATGTTTTTAGCTGTTGTTTGTGTCAGGATGAACTAACCTAGGCGACCAGATGACTTAGCTTTAGCGATTAGCCCAATGTAGCATGGATGGTGAACCCAAACGCGGAAGAAAGCGAGTAGGTAGGATAACCACGCGTTTTAGTCTAAGGACTCTCACAAAAGGGGAGCAAGGGAAAAACACAAATTTAACCCACGTCCTATAAACACACACTCAAGATCAGAAAGCGAAACCCAATAAAAGTGAGTACTCACGAATCGATGATGGACAACCAGAACCGACATGGGCTGAACTCAATGACTGAGCGCTGAATCGTGGTTTGTTTACTCCTCTTATACTTCCTGATTCGCGACCGCTTTACTTCCGGGTCCTAGTGCCGGTCGCCGATTGAGTGTGCATGACAGTACCCCCCTGTCCAGGGCCGGCTCCTGACGGTCCTGGGGTGGAGGATACCCGACGACGGTAGTCCCGGATTAATTCGGGGTCGAGAATGAACCGGGCCGGGACCCATGACCGTTCCTCGGGGCCGTGGCCTTCCCAATCGACCAGGTACTGGGTGCCCCTGCCCCGAGAGCGTGAGTCGAGGATCCGGCGCACAGTGTAAGCGGGACCACCGTCGATGATCCGGGGAGGAGGAGCAGGGGAGGTGGGTGGATTCATTGGAGAGGTGGTGAAGTGTTTTAGTTGGGAGGAGTGGAAAACTGGGTGGATCCAGAGCACCGCAGGCAGCTGGAGCCGGTAGATGACAGGGTTTATCCGGTGGGTGATGCGGTATGGACCGATGAACCTGGGAGATAGTTTGCGGGATTCTGTATGCAGGTGCAGATTCTTTGTGGAGAGCCATACCTTGTCACCTACGTGGTACAATCGTCCCGTAGGGTGTCGGCGGCGATGCTGGGCGAAGTAGGTGGTATTGGCACGTTGGATGGCGAGGTTGGCTTGGTTCCATAACCGCCGACACCTACGGACCAACTGTTGGGCCGATGGTACGTCAATTCTTGATGGTCGAACATCGGAGGTTGGAAACCATAACATACCTCAAATGGACTTAGGTTGGTGGCTGAAGAGACGTGGAGGTTGTGGGACAGCTCGGCCCATTTGAGGTAGCGGGCCCAGGAGCGCTGGCGATCCGAAACAAAACACCTCAGGTAGCGCTCCAGTTGTTGGTTGGCCCGTTCCATCTGACCATTAGTCTGGGGGTGATAACCGGAGGACAGACTGCAGGTTAATTGATCAGACGGCAGAAGGCCTTCCAGAACCGGGCGGTGAACTGGGGCCCCCTGTCCGAGACAATGTCCTTGGGGAACCCATGCAGGCGGACTACGTGTTCCAAAATCAGCTCGGCGGTGTCTTTGACTGATGGGAGTCCGGTGAGGGCCACCAGGTGTATGGCTTTGGAGAACCGGTCGATGATGGTTAAGATGGTGTTCTTTCCTTCGGAAACTGGCAGGCCCGTGATGAAATCTAAGGCAATGTGTGTCCAGGGCCGTCGGGGAACGGGCAGTGGCTAGAGCTCTCCGGAGGTAGGCTGGTTGGGGTCCTTGGCCCTGGCGCACACCGGGCACGCCTGAACGAACTCTTCAACGTCCCTCCTCATGGTGGGCCACCAGAACGCCCGTTTTACAAACTGTAGAGTGCGCCGAGTCCCGGGGTGTCCTGCGACGGGCGAGGAGTGGCCCCACTGAAGGACTTCGGGAATCAGACGCTAAGGAACAAAGAGTCGTCCAGGCTGCGCACCTGCCGGCCCAGTCTCCGCAGCCTGTGCCTGGCGAACCCTTGTCTCTATGTCCCAGTGGAGGGGTGCGATGATCCGTGAGGTGGGGATGACAGGCACAGGGTATGACAGATGGAAATTGAAGTGTTCAAAAAACAATGCCCACCGTGCCTGTCGTGGATTGAGTTGTTTTAAATTCCGGATGGTGATGAGGTTCTGATGATCCGTCCAGACCATGAACAGCTCACTGGCGCCCTGGAGCCAGTGACGCCATTCCTCCAAGGCCCACTTTATGGCCAACAGCTCGCGGTCCCCTACCCCGTATCGCTGCTGAGTGGGGTCAAATTTCTTGGAGAAGAAGCCACAGGGGTGTAGCTTCTGGTCTGGACCTTGCTGAGAGAGAACAGTGCCAGCGCCCACATCTGACGCGTCCACCTCTACAACGAACGGTTGGTTGGCATCTGGGTGAAGAAGAATGGGTGCAGTGGTGAAGCGGTGACAGAAAGTTCTTGAAAGGCGGAGGTGGCTTCAGGAGTGAGATGGAAGGGACGAAAGGAGGGCCTGGTCAGACTGGTTAGTGGTGCTGCAACTGTACTGTAGCCCCGGATAAAGCGACGATAGAAGTTCGCAAACCCGAGAAATCGTTGAAGCTGTTTAAGAGTCCTGGGTAGGGGCCAATGACGAACAGCTTCCAGTTTTTGCGGATCCATGGCCATACCCTGGGACGAGATGACAAAACCCAGGAACGTGGTGGAGTGCTGGTGAAAGGCACACTTTTCCAACTTACAGTACAGTTGGTGAGCGAGCAATCTCTTAAGAACTGCCCGTACATGTTGGATATGTTCTTCGGTGGTGCGAGAGTAGATGAGAATGTCATCCAAATATACAAACACCCATCGGCCTAACATGTCTCTCAGGACATCGTTTATCAATTGCTGGAAGGCCGAGGGTGCGTTGCATAGTCCAAAGGGGATGACCAGGCTCTCGTAATGTCCCGTGGGAGTGATGAAGGCCGTTTTCCACTCATCACCCTCTCAGATGCGCACCAAGTTGTAGGCGCTTCGGAGGTCCAACTTTGTTAACACGGTGGCACCAGAGAGGGCGTCCAGGGCTGAGTTGGTGAGCGGCAACGGATGTCGGTTCTTGATGGTGATTTTATCCAACCCCCGATAGTCGACACATGGACAAAGTTCTCCCCCTTTCTTCTTCACGAAGAAAAAGCCAGCGGCCGCTGGCGACGAGGAGGGCCGGATGGTTCCATGGCGAAGGGCACTGGCGACGTATTCCTCCATCGCCTGTGTCTCAGCAGCCGACAGTGAGTACAGATGGCCACGGGGGGGAGCAGAACCTGGCTGCAGCTCTATCGCCAGGTCGTAAGGGCGGTGTGGTGGAAGGTGAGTAGCTCTCCGTTTACAAAAGACTGCAGCCAGGTCACGGTAGGCAGAAGGAATGGCGTTGGTGTCAACATCGGGGGCCTCGGACTCCGTGGAACACATCCCAGCTGGGTCCCGTAGGCACAGCTCAGTGCAGGTCGGCCCCCACTGGAGGATTCTATTTTTAGTCCAGGACATGAGAGGGTCGTTTTGTAGCAGCCAGGGGTATCCGAGAATAATGTGAGGTGAGGAAATGGAGGTGAGGTGGAAATGAATGGGTTTGTGGTGTTGATTGATGATTAGGGTGATGGTCTGAGTCTGGTGGGTGATGGGGCTGGACGACAGGGGCCGACCGTCGACGGAGGTGATCTGCACTGGCTGGGATAACGCCTCAATCTTTACCCCCATTTCTTTGGCATAAGTAGAGTCAATGAAGTTGCCGGCGGCACAGGAGTCGATGAACGCTGCACTTCTGACTCGTTTGTGGCCAAATTGGAGGATTACCTGAATAGTAAGACGAGAGGTGGTTGTGTCGGTTGTGC